>NW_028187428.1:0-58649 GCF_964204655.1 Triturus cristatus
GATTTTTTGGATTGTAGAAAAATTGATTCAAAATGTCATTTGGATTGTGCCTCATGTTGAATAACTACTTTTTAAAGCTCAATGTGACCAAAATTGCCATTATTGCAGACTTTTTCTCCTACTCAGAAGCTTCTATTTCGACTAATTTCAGGCATTAAAATGACTCTAAACTCACTTAATTTAGTTCCAAAAGTGATAATTCACAAGCAATAGTCATTTACAGTCAAAAAATTAAACATTAAAAAATTACCATTTCTGACCATCTGGAGACAGTTCGACAGGTCACGGGTCATCGTTTTTCATCAGAAAATTGTTTTTTTGGACTGTAGAAAAATAATTCAAAAAGTCATTTGAATTGTGCCTCATGTTGAATAACTACTTTTTAAAGCCACAATGTGACCAAAATTGCCATTTTTACAGACTTTTTCTCCTACTCAGAAGCTTCTATTTCGACCAATTTCAGGCATTAAAATGACTCTAAACTCACTTAATTTCATTCCAAAAGTGATAATTCACAAGCAATAGTCATTTACAGTCAAAAAATTGAACATTAAAAAATTACCATTTCTGACCATCTGGAGACAGTTCGACAGGTCACGGGTGATTGTTTTTCATCAGAAAATTGATTTTTTGGATTGTAGAAAAATTGATTCAAAATGTCATTTGGATTGTGCCTCATGTTGAATAACTACTTTTTAAAGCCTCAATGTGACCAAAATTGCCATTATTAAAGACTTTTTCTCCTACTCAGAAGCTTCTATTTCGACTAATTTCAGGCATTAAAATGACTCTAAACTCACTTAATTTAGTTCCAAAAGTGAAAATTCACAAGCAATAGTCATTTACAGTCAAAAAATTAAACATTAAAAAATTACCATTTCTGACCATCTGGAGTTAGTTCGACAGGTCACGGGTCATCGTTTTTCATCAGAAAATTGATTTTTTGGACTGTAGAAAAATTGATTCAAAATGTCATTTGGATTGTGCCTCATGTTAAATAACTACTTTTTAAAGCCTCAATGTGACCAAAATTACCATTTTTACAGACTTTTTCTCCTACTCAGAAGCTTCTATTTCGACCAATTTCAGGCATTAAAATGACTCTAAACTCACTTAATTTAGTTCCAAAAGTGATAATTCACAAGCAATAGTCATTTACAGTCAAAAAATTAAACATTAAAAAATTACCATTTCTGACCATCTGGAGACAGTTCGACAGGTCACGGGTCATCGTTTTTCATCAGAAAATTGATTTTTTGGACTGTAGAAAAATTGATTCAAAATGTCATTTGGATTGTGCCTCATGTTAAATAACTACTTTTTAAAGCCTCAATGTGACCAAAATTGCCATTTTTACAGACTTTTTCTCCTACTCAGAAGCTTCTTTTTCGACCAATTTCAGGCCTTAAAATGACTCTAAACTCACTTAATTTAGTTCCAAAAGTGATAATTCACAAGCAATAGTCATTTACAGTCAAAAAATTAAACATTAAAAAATTACCATTTCTGACCATCTGGAGACAGTTCGACAGGTCACGGGTCATCTTTTGTCATCAGAAAATTGATTTTTTGGATTGTAGAAAAATTCATTCAAAATGTCATTTGGATTTTGCCTCATGTTGAATAACTACTTTTTAAAGCCTCAATGTGACCAAAATTGCCATTATTGCAGACTTTTTCTCCTACTCAGAAGCTTCTATTTCGACTAATTTCAGGCATTAAAATGACTCTAAACTCACTTAATTTAGTTCCAAAAGTGAAAATTCACAAGCAATAGTCATTTACAGTCAAAAAATTAAACATTAAAAAATTATCATTTCTGACCATCTGGAGACAGTTCGACAGGTCACGGGTCATCTTTTGTCATCAGAAAATTGATTTTTTGGATTGTACAAAAATTGATTCAAAATGTCATTTGGATTGTGCCTCATGTTGAATAACTACTTTTTAAAGCCTCAATGTGACCAGAATTGCCATTATTGCAGACTTTTTCTCCTACTCAGAAGCTTCTATTTCGACTAATTTCAGGCATTAAAATGACTCTAAACTCACTTAATTTAGTTCCAAAAGTGATAATTCACAAGCAATAGTCATTTACAGTCAAAAAATTAAACATTAAAAAATTACCATTTCTGACCATCTGGAGACAGTTCGACAGGTCACGGGTCATCGTTTTTCATCAGAAAATTGATTTTTTGGACTGTAGAAAAATTGATTCAAAATGTCATTTGGATTGTGCCTCATGTTAAATAACTACTTTTTAAAGCCTCAATGTGACCAAAATTGCCATTTTTACAGACTTTTTCTCCGACTCAGAAGCTTCTTTTTCGACCAATTTCAGGCATTAAAATGACTCTAAACTCACTTAATTTAGTTCCAAAAGTGATAATTCACAAGCAATAGTCATTTACAGTCAAAAAATTAAACATTAAAAAATTACCATTTCTGACCATCTGGAGACAGTTCGACAGGTCACGGGTCATCGTTTTTCATCAGAAAATTGATTTTTTGGACTGTAGAAAAATTGATTCAAAATGTCATTTGGATTGTGCCTCATGTTGAATAACTACTTTTTAAAGCCACAATGTGACCAAAATTGCCATTGTTACAGACTTTTTCTCCTACTCAGAAGTTTCTATTTCGACCAATTTCAGGCATTAAAATGACTCTAAACTCACTTAATTTAGTTCCAAAAGTGATAATTCACAAGCAATAGTCCTTTACAGTCAAAAAATTAAACATTAAAAAATTACCATTTCTGACCATCTGGAGACAGTTCGACAGGTCACGCACGGGTCATCGTTTTTCATCAGAAAATTGATTTTTTGGACTGTAGAAAAATTGATTCAAAATGTCATTTGGATTGTGCCTCGTGTTAAATAACTACTTTTTAAAGCCTCAATGTGACCAAAATTGCCATTATTAAAGACTTTTTCTCCTACTCAGAAGCTTCTATTTCGACTAATTTCAGGCATTAAAATGACTCTAAGCTCACTTAATTTAGTTCCAAAAGTGAAAATTCACAAGCAATAGTCATTTACAGTCAAAAAATTAAACATAAAAAAATTACCATTTCTGACCATATGGAGTTAGTTCGACAGGTCACGGGTCATCGTTTTTCATCAGAAAATTGATTTTTTGGACTGTAGAAAAATTGATTCAAAATGTCATTTGGATTGTGCCTCATGTTAAATAACTACTTTTTAAAGCCTCAATGTGACCAAAATTGCCATTTTTACAGACTTTTTCTCCGACTCAGAAGCTTCTTTTTCGACCAATTTCAGGCATTAAAATGACTCTAAACTCACTTAATTTAGTTCCAAAAGTGATAATTCACAAGCAATAGTCATTTACAGTCAAAAAATTAAACATTAAAAAATTACCATTTCTGACCATCTGGAGACAGTTCGACAGGTCACGGGTCATCTTTTGTCATCAGAAAATTGATTTTTTGGATTGTAGAAAAATTGATTCAAAATGTCATTTGGATTATGCCTCATGTTGAATAACTACTTTTTAAAGCCTCAATGTGACCAAAATTGCCATTATTGCAGACTTTTTCTCCTACTCAGAAGCTTCTATTTCGACTAATTTCAGGCATTAAAATGACTCTAAACTCACTTAATTTAGTTCCAAAAGTGATAATTCACAAGCAATAGTCATTTACAGTCAAAAAATTAAACATTAAAAAATTACCATTTCTGACCATCTGGAGACAGTTCGACAGGTCACGGGTCATCTTTTGTCATCAGAAAATTGATTTTTTGGATTGTAGAAAAATTGATTCAAAATGTCATTTGGATTGTGCCTCATGTTGAATAACTACTTTTTAAAGCCTCAATGTGACCAAAATTGCCATTATTGCAGACTTTTTCTCCTATTCAGAAGCTTCTATTTCGACTAATTTCAGGCATTAAAATGACTCTAAACTCACTTAATTTAGTTCCAAAAGTGATAATTCACAAGCAATAGTCATTTACAGTCAAAAAATTAAACATTAAAAAATTACCATTTCTGACCATCTGGAGACAGTTCGACAGGTCACGGGTCATCGTTTTTCATCAGAAAATTGTTTTTTTGGACTGTAGAAAAATAATTCAAAAAGTCATTTGAATTGTGCCTCATGTTGAATAACTACTTTTTAAAGCCACAATGTGACCAAAATTGCCATTTTTACAGACTTTTTCTCCTACTCAGAAGCTTCTATTTCGACCAATTTCAGGCATTAAAATGACTCTAAACTCACTTAATTTCATTCCAAAAGTGATAATTCACAAGCAATAGTCATTTACAGTCAAAAAATTGAACATTAAAAAATTACCATTTCTGACCATCTGGAGACAGTTCGACAGGTCACGGGTCATCGTTTTTCATCAGAAAATTGATTTTTTGGACTGTAGAAAAATTGATTCAAAATGTCATTTGGATTGTGCCTCATGTTAAATAACTACTTTTTAAAGCCTCAATGTGACCAAAATTACCATTTTTACAGACTTTTTCTCCTACTCAGAAGCTTCTTTTTCGACCAATTTCAGGCATTAAAATGACTCTAAACTCACTTAATTTAGTTCCAAAAGTGATAATTCACAAGCAATAGTCATTTACAGTCAAAAAATTAAACATTAAAAAATTACCATTTCTGACCATCTGGAGACAGTTCAACAGGTCACGGGTCATCGTTTTTCATCAGAAAATTGATTTTTTGGACTGTAGAAAAATTGATTCAAAATGTCATTTGGATTGTGCCTCATGTTGAATAACTACTTTTTAAAGCCACAATGTGACCAAAATTGCCATTTTTACAGACCTTTTCTCCTACTCAGAAGCTTCTATTTCGACCAATTTCAGGCATTAAAATGACTCTAAACTCACTTAATTTAGTTCCAAAAGTGATAATTCACAAGCAATAGTCATTTACAGTCAAAAAATTAAACATTAAAAAATTACCATTTCTGACCATCTGGAGACAGTTCGACAGGTCACGGGTCATCTTTTGTCATCAGAAAATTGATTTTTTGGATTGTAGAAAAATTGATTCAAAATGTCATTTGGATTATGCCTCATGTTGAATAACTACTTTTTAAAGCCTCAATGTGACCAAAATTGCCATTATTGCAGACTTTTTCTCCTACTCAGAAGCTTCTTTTTCGACCAATTTCAGGCATTAAAATGACTCTAAACTCACTTAATTTAGTTCCAAAAGTGATAATTCACAAGCAATAGTCATTTACAGTCAAAAAATTAAACATTAAAAAATTACCATTTCTGACCATCTGGAGACAGTTCGACAGGTCACGGGTCATCGTTTTTCATCAGAAAATTGATTTTTTGGACTGTAGAAAAATTGATTCAAAATGTCATTTGGATTGTGCCTCATGTTTAATAACTACTTTTTAAAGCCACAATGTGACCAAAATTGCCATTTTTACAGACTTTTTCTCCTACTCAGAAGCTTCTATTTCGACCAATTTCAGGCATTAAAATGACTCTAAACTCACTTAATTTAGTTCCAAAAGTGATAATTCACAAGCAATAGTCATTTACAGTCAAAAAATTAAACATTAAAAAATTACCATTTCTGACCATCTGGAGACAGTTCGACAGGTCACGGGTCATCGTTTTTCATCAGAAAATTGATTTTTTGGACTGTAGAAAAATTGATTCAAAATGTCATTTGGATTGTGCCTCATGTTAAATAACTACTTTTTAAAGCCTCAATGTGACCAAAATTGCCATTTTTACAGACTTTTTCTCCTACTCAGAAGCTTCTTTTTCGACCAATTTCAGGCATTAAAATGACTCTAAACTCACTTAATTTAGTTCCAAAAGTGATAATTCACAAGCAATAGTCATTTACAGTCAAAAAATTAAACATTAAAAAATTACCATTTCTGACCATCTGGAGACAGTTCGACAGGTCACGAGTCATCTTTTGTCATCAGAAAATTGATTTTTTGGATTGTGGAAAAATTGATTCAAAATGTCATTTGGATTAAGCCTCATGTTGAATAACTACTTTTTAAAGCCTCAATGTGACCAAAATTGCCATTATTGCAGACTTTTTCTCCTACTCAGAAGCTTCTATTTCGACTAATTTCAGGCATTAAAATGACTCTAAACTCACTTAATTTAGTTCCAAAAGTGATAATTCACAAGCAATAGTCATTTACAGTCAAAAAATTAAACATTAAAAAATTACCATTTCTGACCATCTGGAGACAGTTCGACAGGTCACGGGTCATCTTTTGTCATCATAAAATAGATTTTTTGGATTGTAGAAAAATTGATTCAAAATGTCATTTGGATTGTGCCTCATGTTGAATAACTACTTTTTAAAGCCTCAATGTGACCAAAATTGCCATTATTGCAGACTTTTTCTCCTACTCAGAAGCTTCTATTTCGACTAATTTCAGGCATTAAAATGACTCTAAACTCACTTAATTTAGTTCCAAAAGTGATAATTCACAAGCAATAGTCATTTACAGTCAAAAAATTAAACATTAAAAAATTACCATTTCTGACCATCTGGAGACAGTTCGACAGGTCACGGGTCATCGTTTTTCATCAGAAAATTGTTTTTTTGGACTGTAGAAAAATAATTCAAAAAGTCATTTGAATTGTGCCTCATGTTGAATAACTACTTTTTAAAGCCACAATGTGACCAAAATTGCCATTTTTACAGACTTTTTCTCCTACTCAGAAGCTTCTATTTCGACCAATTTCAGGCATTAAAATGACTCTAAACTCACTTAATTTCATTCCAAAAGTGATAATTCACAAGCAATAGTCATTTACAGTCAAAAAATTGAACATTAAAAAATTACCATTTCTGACCATCTGGAGACAGTTCGACAGGTCACGGGTGATTGTTTTTCATCAGAAAATTGATTTTTTGGATTGTAGAAAAATTGATTCAAAATGTCATTTGGATTGTGCCTCATGTTGAATAACTACTTTTTAAAGCCTCAATGTGACCAAAATTGCCATTATTAAAGACTTTTTCTCCTACTCAGAAGCTTCTATTTCGACTAATTTCAGGCATTAAAATGACTCTAAACTCACTTAATTTAGTTCCAAAAGTGAAAATTCACAAGCAATAGTCATTTACAGTCAAAAAATTAAACATTAAAAAATTACCATTTCTGACCATCTGGAGTTAGTTCGACAGGTCACGGGTCATCGTTTTTCATCAGAAAATTGATTTTTTGGACTGTAGAAAAATTGATTCAAAATGTCATTTGGATTGTGCCTCATGTTAAATAACTACTTTTTAAAGCCTCAATGTGACCAAAATTACCATTTTTACAGACTTTTTCTCCTACTCAGAAGCTTCTTTTTCGACCAATTTCAGGCATTAAAATGACTCTAAACTCACTTAATTTAGTTCCAAAAGTGATAATTCACAAGCAATAGTCATTTACAGTCAAAAAATTAAACATTAAAAAATTACCATTTCTGACCATCTGGAGACAGTTCAACAGGTCACGGGTCATCGTTTTTCATCAGAAAATTGATTTTTTGGACTGTAGAAAAATTGATTCAAAATGTCATTTGGATTGTGCCTCATGTTGAATAACTACTTTTTAAAGCCTCAATGTGACCAAAATTGCCATTATTGCAGACTTTTTCTCCTACTCAGAAGCTTCTATTTCGACTAATTTCAGGCATTAAAATGACTCTAAACTCACTTAATTTAGTTCCAAAAGTGATAATTCACAAGCAATAGTCATTTACAGTCAAAAAATTAAACATTAAAAAATTACCATTTCTGACCATCTGGAGACAGTTCGACAGGTCACGGGTCATCTTTTGTCATCAGAAAATTGATTTTTTGGATTGTAGAAAAATTGATTCAAAATGTCATTTGGATTGTGCCTCATGTTGAATAACTACTTTTTAAAGCCTCAATGTGACCAAAATTGCCATTATTGCAGACTTTTTCTCCTATTCAGAAGCTTCTATTTCGACTAATTTCAGGCATTAAAATGACTCTAAACTCACTTAATTTAGTTCCAAAAGTGATAATTCACAAGCAATAGTCATTTACAGTCAAAAAATTAAACATTAAAAAATTACCATTTCTGACCATCTGGAGACAGTTCGACAGGTCACGGGTCATCGTTTTTCATCAGAAAATTGTTTTTTTGGACTGTAGAAAAATAATTCAAAAAGTCATTTGAATTGTGCCTCATGTTGAATAACTACTTTTTAAAGCCACAATGTGACCAAAATTGCCATTTTTACAGACTTTTTCTCCTACTCAGAAGCTTCTATTTCGACCAATTTCAGGCATTAAAATGACTCTAAACTCACTTAATTTCATTCCAAAAGTGATAATTCACAAGCAATAGTCATTTACAGTCAAAAAATTGAACATTAAAAAATTACCATTTCTGACCATCTGGAGACAGTTCGACAGGTCACGGGTCATCGTTTTTCATCAGAAAATTGATTTTTTGGACTGTAGAAAAATTGATTCAAAATGTCATTTGGATTGTGCCTCATGTTAAATAACTACTTTTTAAAGCCTCAATGTGACCAAAATTACCATTTTTACAGACTTTTTCTCCTACTCAGAAGCTTCTTTTTCGACCAATTTCAGGCATTAAAATGACTCTAAACTCACTTAATTTAGTTCCAAAAGTGATAATTCACAAGCAATAGTCATTTACAGTCAAAAAATTAAACATTAAAAAATTACCATTTCTGACCATCTGGAGACAGTTCAACAGGTCACGGGTCATCGTTTTTCATCAGAAAATTGATTTTTTGGACTGTAGAAAAATTGATTCAAAATGTCATTTGGATTGTGCCTCATGTTGAATAACTACTTTTTAAAGCCACAATGTGACCAAAATTGCCATTTTTACAGACCTTTTCTCCTACTCAGAAGCTTCTATTTCGACCAATTTCAGGCATTAAAATGACTCTAAACTCACTTAATTTAGTTCCAAAAGTGATAATTCACAAGCAATAGTCATTTACAGTCAAAAAATTAAACATTAAAAAATTACCATTTCTGACCATCTGGAGACAGTTCGACAGGTCACGGGTCATCTTTTGTCATCAGAAAATTGATTTTTTGGATTGTAGAAAAATTGATTCAAAATGTCATTTGGATTATGCCTCATGTTGAATAACTACTTTTTAAAGCCTCAATGTGACCAAAATTGCCATTATTGCAGACTTTTTCTCCTACTCAGAAGCTTCTTTTTCGACCAATTTCAGGCATTAAAATGACTCTAAACTCACTTAATTTAGTTCCAAAAGTGATAATTCACAAGCAATAGTCATTTACAGTCAAAAAATTAAACATTAAAAAATTACCATTTCTGACCATCTGGAGACAGTTCGACAGGTCACGGGTCATCGTTTTTCATCAGAAAATTGATTTTTTGGACTGTAGAAAAATTGATTCAAAATGTCATTTGGATTGTGCCTCATGTTTAATAACTACTTTTTAAAGCCACAATGTGACCAAAATTGCCATTTTTACAGACTTTTTCTCCTACTCAGAAGCTTCTATTTCGACCAATTTCAGGCATTAAAATGACTCTAAACTCACTTAATTTAGTTCCAAAAGTGATAATTCACAAGCAATAGTCATTTACAGTCAAAAAATTAAACATTAAAAAATTACCATTTCTGACCATCTGGAGACAGTTCGACAGGTCACGGGTCATCGTTTTTCATCAGAAAATTGATTTTTTGGACTGTAGAAAAATTGATTCAAAATGTCATTTGGATTGTGCCTCATGTTAAATAACTACTTTTTAAAGCCTCAATGTGACCAAAATTGCCATTTTTACAGACTTTTTCTCCTACTCAGAAGCTTCTTTTTCGACCAATTTCAGGCATTAAAATGACTCTAAACTCACTTAATTTAGTTCCAAAAGTGATAATTCACAAGCAATAGTCATTTACAGTCAAAAAATTAAACATTAAAAAATTACCATTTCTGACCATCTGGAGACAGTTCGACAGGTCACGAGTCATCTTTTGTCATCAGAAAATTGATTTTTTGGATTGTAGAAAAATTGATTCAAAATGTCATTTGGATTAAGCCTCATGTTGAATAACTACTTTTTAAAGCCTCAATGTGACCAAAATTGCCATTATTGCAGACTTTTTCTCCTACTCAGAAGCTTCTATTTCGACTAATTTCAGGCATTAAAATGACTCTAAACTCACTTAATTTAGTTCCAAAAGTGATAATTCACAAGCAATAGTCATTTACAGTCAAAAAATTAAACATTAAAAAATTACCATTTCTGACCATCTGGAGACAGTTCGACAGGTCACGGGTCATCTTTTGTCATCATAAAATAGATTTTTTGGATTGTAGAAAAATTGATTCAAAATGTCATTTGGATTGTGCCTCATGTTGAATAACTACTTTTTAAAGCCTCAATGTGACCAAAATTGCCATTATTGCAGACTTTTTCTCCTACTCAGAAGCTTCTATTTCGACTAATTTCAGGCATTAAAATGACTCTAAACTCACTTAATTTAGTTCCAAAAGTGATAATTCACAAGCAATAGTCATTTACAGTCAAAAAATTAAACATTAAAAAATTACCATTTCTGACCATCTGGAGACAGTTCGACAGGTCACGGGTCATCGTTTTTCATCAGAAAATTGTTTTTTTGGACTGTAGAAAAATAATTCAAAAAGTCATTTGAATTGTGCCTCATGTTGAATAACTACTTTTTAAAGCCACAATGTGACCAAAATTGCCATTTTTACAGACTTTTTCTCCTACTCAGAAGCTTCTATTTCGACCAATTTCAGGCATTAAAATGACTCTAAACTCACTTAATTTCATTCCAAAAGTGATAATTCACAAGCAATAGTCATTTACAGTCAAAAAATTGAACATTAAAAAATTACCATTTCTGACCATCTGGAGACAGTTCGACAGGTCACGGGTGATTGTTTTTCATCAGAAAATTGATTTTTTGGATTGTAGAAAAATTGATTCAAAATGTCATTTGGATTGTGCCTCATGTTGAATAACTACTTTTTAAAGCCTCAATGTGACCAAAATTGCCATTATTAAAGACTTTTTCTCCTACTCAGAAGCTTCTATTTCGACTAATTTCAGGCATTAAAATGACTCTAAACTCACTTAATTTAGTTCCAAAAGTGAAAATTCACAAGCAATAGTCATTTACAGTCAAAAAATTAAACATTAAAAAATTACCATTTCTGACCATCTGGAGTTAGTTCGACAGGTCACGGGTCATCGTTTTTCATCAGAAAATTGATTTTTTGGACTGTAGAAAAATTGATTCAAAATGTCATTTGGATTGTGCCTCATGTTAAATAACTACTTTTTAAAGCCTCAATGTGACCAAAATTACCATTTTTACAGACTTTTTCTCCTACTCAGAAGCTTCTATTTCGACCAATTTCAGGCATTAAAATGACTCTAAACTCACTTAATTTAGTTCCAAAAGTGATAATTCACAAGCAATAGTCATTTACAGTCAAAAAATTAAACATTAAAAAATTACCATTTCTGACCATCTGGAGACAGTTCGACAGGTCACGGGTCATCGTTTTTCATCAGAAAATTGATTTTTTGGACTGTAGAAAAATTGATTCAAAATGTCATTTGGATTGTGCCTCATGTTAAATAACTACTTTTTAAAGCCTCAATGTGACCAAAATTGCCATTTTTACAGACTTTTTCTCCTACTCAGAAGCTTCTTTTTCGACCAATTTCAGGCCTTAAAATGACTCTAAACTCACTTAATTTAGTTCCAAAAGTGATAATTCACAAGCAATAGTCATTTACAGTCAAAAAATTAAACATTAAAAAATTACCATTTCTGACCATCTGGAGACAGTTCGACAGGTCACGAGTCATCTTTTGTCATCAGAAAATTGATTTTTTGGATTGTAGAAAAATTGATTCAAAATGTCATTTGGATTAAGCCTCATGTTGAATAACTACTTTTTAAAGCCTCAATGTGACCAAAATTGCCATTATTGCAGACTTTTTCTCCTACTCAGAAGCTTCTATTTCGACTAATTTCAGGCATTAAAATGACTCTAAACTCACTTAATTTAGTTCCAAAAGTGATAATTCACAAGCAATAGTCATTTACAGTCAAAAAATTAAACATTAAAAAATTACCATTTCTGACCATCTGGAGACAGTTCGACAGGTCACGGGTCATCTTTTGTCATCATAAAATAGATTTTTTGGATTGTAGAAAAATTGATTCAAAATGTCATTTGGATTGTGCCTCATGTTGAATAACTACTTTTTAAAGCCTCAATGTGACCAAAATTGCCATTATTGCAGACTTTTTCTCCTACTCAGAAGCTTCTATTTCGACTAATTTCAGGCATTAAAATGACTCTAAACTCACTTAATTTAGTTCCAAAAGTGATAATTCACAAGCAATAGTCATTTACAGTCAAAAAATTAAACATTAAAAAATTACCATTTCTGACCATCTGGAGACAGTTCGACAGGTCACGGGTCATCGTTTTTCATCAGAAAATTGTTTTTTTGGACTGTAGAAAAATAATTCAAAAAGTCATTTGAATTGTGCCTCATGTTGAATAACTACTTTTTAAAGCCACAATGTGACCAAAATTGCCATTTTTACAGACTTTTTCTCCTACTCAGAAGCTTCTATTTCGACCAATTTCAGGCATTAAAATGACTCTAAACTCACTTAATTTCATTCCAAAAGTGATAATTCACAAGCAATAGTCATTTACAGTCAAAAAATTGAACATTAAAAAATTACCATTTCTGACCATCTGGAGACAGTTCGACAGGTCACGGGTGATTGTTTTTCATCAGAAAATTGATTTTTTGGATTGTAGAAAAATTGATTCAAAATGTCATTTGGATTGTGCCTCATGTTGAATAACTACTTTTTAAAGCCTCAATGTGACCAAAATTGCCATTATTAAAGACTTTTTCTCCTACTCAGAAGCTTCTATTTCGACTAATTTCAGGCATTAAAATGACTCTAAACTCACTTAATTTAGTTCCAAAAGTGAAAATTCACAAGCAATAGTCATTTACAGTCAAAAAATTAAACATTAAAAAATTACCATTTCTGACCATCTGGAGTTAGTTCGACAGGTCACGGGTCATCGTTTTTCATCAGAAAATTGATTTTTTGGACTGTAGAAAAATTGATTCAAAATGTCATTTGGATTGTGCCTCATGTTAAATAACTACTTTTTAAAGCCTCAATGTGACCAAAATTACCATTTTTACAGACTTTTTCTCCTACTCAGAAGCTTCTATTTCGACCAATTTCAGGCATTAAAATGACTCTAAACTCACTTAATTTAGTTCCAAAAGTGATAATTCACAAGCAATAGTCATTTACAGTCAAAAAATTAAACATTAAAAAATTACCATTTCTGACCATCTGGAGACAGTTCGACAGGTCACGGGTCATCGTTTTTCATCAGAAAATTGATTTTTTGGACTGTAGAAAAATTGATTCAAAATGTCATTTGGATTGTGCCTCATGTTAAATAACTACTTTTTAAAGCCTCAATGTGACCAAAATTGCCATTTTTACAGACTTTTTCTCCTACTCAGAAGCTTCTTTTTCGACCAATTTCAGGCCTTAAAATGACTCTAAACTCACTTAATTTAGTTCCAAAAGTGATAATTCACAAGCAATAGTCATTTACAGTCAAAAAATTAAACATTAAAAAATTACCATTTCTGACCATCTGGAGACAGTTCGACAGGTCACGGGTCATCTTTTGTCATCAGAAAATTGATTTTTTGGATTGTAGAAAAATTCATTCAAAATGTCATTTGGATTTTGCCTCATGTTGAATAACTACTTTTTAAAGCCTCAATGTGACCAAAATTGCCATTATTGCAGACTTTTTCTCCTACTCAGAAGCTTCTATTTCGACTAATTTCAGGCATTAAAATGACTCTAAACTCACTTAATTTAGTTCCAAAAGTGAAAATTCACAAGCAATAGTCATTTACAGTCAAAAAATTAAACATTAAAAAATTATCATTTCTGACCATCTGGAGACAGTTCGACAGGTCACGGGTCATCTTTTGTCATCAGAAAATTGATTTTTTGGATTGTACAAAAATTGATTCAAAATGTCATTTGGATTGTGCCTCATGTTGAATAACTACTTTTTAAAGCCTCAATGTGACCAGAATTGCCATTATTGCAGACTTTTTCTCCTACTCAGAAGCTTCTATTTCGACTAATTTCAGGCATTAAAATGACTCTAAACTCACTTAATTTAGTTCCAAAAGTGATAATTCACAAGCAATAGTCATTTACAGTCAAAAAATTAAACATTAAAAAATTACCATTTCTGACCATCTGGAGACAGTTCGACAGGTCACGGGTCATCGTTTTTCATCAGAAAATTGATTTTTTGGACTGTAGAAAAATTGATTCAAAATGTCATTTGGATTGTGCCTCATGTTAAATAACTACTTTTTAAAGCCTCAATGTGACCAAAATTGCCATTTTTACAGACTTTTTCTCCGACTCAGAAGCTTCTTTTTCGACCAATTTCAGGCATTAAAATGACTCTAAACTCACTTAATTTAGTTCCAAAAGTGATAATTCACAAGCAATAGTCATTTACAGTCAAAAAATTAAACATTAAAAAATTACCATTTCTGACCATCTGGAGACAGTTCGACAGGTCACGGGTCATCGTTTTTCATCAGAAAATTGATTTTTTGGACTGTAGAAAAATTGATTCAAAATGTCATTTGGATTGTGCCTCATGTTGAATAACTACTTTTTAAAGCCACAATGTGACCAAAATTGCCATTGTTACAGACTTTTTCTCCTACTCAGAAGTTTCTATTTCGACCAATTTCAGGCATTAAAATGACTCTAAACTCACTTAATTTAGTTCCAAAAGTGATAATTCACAAGCAATAGTCCTTTACAGTCAAAAAATTAAACATTAAAAAATTACCATTTCTGACCATCTGGAGACAGTTCGACAGGTCACGCACGGGTCATCGTTTTTCATCAGAAAATTGATTTTTTGGACTGTAGAAAAATTGATTCAAAATGTCATTTGGATTGTGCCTCGTGTTAAATAACTACTTTTTAAAGCCTCAATGTGACCAAAATTGCCATTATTAAAGACTTTTTCTCCTACTCAGAAGCTTCTATTTCGACTAATTTCAGGCATTAAAATGACTCTAAGCTCACTTAATTTAGTTCCAAAAGTGAAAATTCACAAGCAATAGTCATTTACAGTCAAAAAATTAAACATAAAAAAATTACCATTTCTGACCATATGGAGTTAGTTCGACAGGTCACGGGTCATCGTTTTTCATCAGAAAATTGATTTTTTGGACTGTAGAAAAATTTATTCAAAATGTCATTTGGATTGTGCCTCATGTTAAATAACTACTTTTTAAAGCCTCAATGTGACCAAAATTGCCATTTTTACAGACTTTTTCTCCGACTCAGAAGCTTCTTTTTCGACCAATTTCAGGCATTAAAATGACTCTAAACTCACTTAATTTAGTTCCAAAAGTGATAATTCACAAGCAATAGTCATTTACAGTCAAAAAATTAAACATTAAAAAATTACCATTTCTGACCATCTGGAGACAGTTCGACAGGTCACGGGTCATCTTTTGTCATCAGAAAATTGATTTTTTGGATTGTAGAAAAATTGATTCAAAATGTCATTTGGATTATGCCTCATGTTGAATAACTACTTTTTAAAGCCTCAATGTGACCAAAATTGCCATTATTGCAGACTTTTTCTCCTACTCAGAAGCTTCTATTTCGACTAATTTCAGGCATTAAAATGACTCTAAACTCACTTAATTTAGTTCCAAAAGTGATAATTCACAAGCAATAGTCATTTACAGTCAAAAAATTAAACATTAAAAAATTACCATTTCTGACCATCTGGAGACAGTTCGACAGGTCACGGGTCATCTTTTGTCATCAGAAAATTGATTTTTTGGATTGTAGAAAAATTGATTCAAAATGTCATTTGGATTGTGCCTCATGTTGAATAACTACTTTTTAAAGCCTCAATGTGACCAAAATTGCCATTATTGCAGACTTTTTCTCCTATTCAGAAGCTTCTATTTCGACTAATTTCAGGCATTAAAATGACTCTAAACTCACTTAATTTAGTTCCAAAAGTGATAATTCACAAGCAATAGTCATTTACAGTCAAAAAATTAAACATTAAAAAATTACCATTTCTGACCATCTGGAGACAGTTCGACAGGTCACGGGTCATCGTTTTTCATCAGAAAATTGTTTTTTTGGACTGTAGAAAAATAATTCAAAAAGTCATTTGAATTGTGCCTCATGTTGAATAACTACTTTTTAAAGCCACAATGTGACCAAAATTGCCATTTTTACAGACTTTTTCTCCTACTCAGAAGCTTCTATTTCGACCAATTTCAGGCATTAAAATGACTCTAAACTCACTTAATTTCATTCCAAAAGTGATAATTCACAAGCAATAGTCATTTACAGTCAAAAAATTGAACATTAAAAAATTACCATTTCTGACCATCTGGAGACAGTTCGACAGGTCACGGGTCATCGTTTTTCATCAGAAAATTGATTTTTTGGACTGTAGAAAAATTGATTCAAAATGTCATTTGGATTGTGCCTCATGTTAAATAACTACTTTTTAAAGCCTCAATGTGACCAAAATTACCATTTTTACAGACTTTTTCTCCTACTCAGAAGCTTCTTTTTCGACCAATTTCAGGCATTAAAATGACTCTAAACTCACTTAATTTAGTTCCAAAAGTGATAATTCACAAGCAATAGTCATTTACAGTCAAAAAATTAAACATTAAAAAATTACCATTTCTGACCATCTGGAGACAGTTCAACAGGTCACGGGTCATCGTTTTTCATCAGAAAATTGATTTTTTGGACTGTAGAAAAATTGATTCAAAATGTCATTTGGATTGTGCCTCATGTTGAATAACTACTTTTTAAAGCCACAATGTGACCAAAATTGCCATTTTTACAGACCTTTTCTCCTACTCAGAAGCTTCTATTTCGACCAATTTCAGGCATTAAAATGACTCTAAACTCACTTAATTTAGTTCCAAAAGTGATAATTCACAAGCAATAGTCATTTACAGTCAAAAAATTAAACATTAAAAAATTACCATTTCTGACCATCTGGAGACAGTTCGACAGGTCACGGGTCATCTTTTGTCATCAGAAAATTGATTTTTTGGATTGTAGAAAAATTGATTCAAAATGTCATTTGGATTATGCCTCATGTTGAATAACTACTTTTTAAAGCCTCAATGTGACCAAAATTGCCATTATTGCAGACTTTTTCTCCTACTCAGAAGCTTCTTTTTCGACCAATTTCAGGCATTAAAATGACTCTAAACTCACTTAATTTAGTTCCAAAAGTGATAATTCACAAGCAATAGTCATTTACAGTCAAAAAATTAAACATTAAAAAATTACCATTTCTGACCATCTGGAGACAGTTCGACAGGTCACGGGTCATCGTTTTTCATCAGAAAATTGATTTTTTGGACTGTAGAAAAATTGATTCAAAATGTCATTTGGATTGTGCCTCATGTTTAATAACTACTTTTTAAAGCCACAATGTGACCAAAATTGCCATTTTTACAGACTTTTTCTCCTACTCAGAAGCTTCTATTTCGACCAATTTCAGGCATTAAAATGACTCTAAACTCACTTAATTTAGTTCCAAAAGTGATAATTCACAAGCAATAGTCATTTACAGTCAAAAAATTAAACATTAAAAAATTACCATTTCTGACCATCTGGAGACAGTTCGACAGGTCACGGGTCATCGTTTTTCATCAGAAAATTGATTTTTTGGACTGTAGAAAAATTGATTCAAAATGTCATTTGGATTGTGCCTCATGTTAAATAACTACTTTTTAAAGCCTCAATGTGACCAAAATTGCCATTTTTACAGACTTTTTCTCCTACTCAGAAGCTTCTTTTTCGACCAATTTCAGGCATTAAAATGACTCTAAACTCACTTAATTTAGTTCCAAAAGTGATAATTCACAAGCAATAGTCATTTACAGTCAAAAAATTAAACATTAAAAAATTACCATTTCTGACCATCTGGAGACAGTTCGACAGGTCACGAGTCATCTTTTGTCATCAGAAAATTGATTTTTTGGATTGTGGAAAAATTGATTCAAAATGTCATTTGGATTAAGCCTCATGTTGAATAACTACTTTTTAAAGCCTCAATGTGACCAAAATTGCCATTATTGCAGACTTTTTCTCCTACTCAGAAGCTTCTATTTCGACTAATTTCAGGCATTAAAATGACTCTAAACTCACTTAATTTAGTTCCAAAAGTGATAATTCACAAGCAATAGTCATTTACAGTCAAAAAATTAAACATTAAAAAATTACCATTTCTGACCATCTGGAGACAGTTCGACAGGTCACGGGTCATCTTTTGTCATCATAAAATAGATTTTTTGGATTGTAGAAAAATTGATTCAAAATGTCATTTGGATTGTGCCTCATGTTGAATAACTACTTTTTAAAGCCTCAATGTGACCAAAATTGCCATTATTGCAGACTTTTTCTCCTACTCAGAAGCTTCTATTTCGACTAATTTCAGGCATTAAAATGACTCTAAACTCACTTAATTTAGTTCCAAAAGTGATAATTCACAAGCAATAGTCATTTACAGTCAAAAAATTAAACATTAAAAAATTACCATTTCTGACCATCTGGAGACAGTTCGACAGGTCACGGGTCATCGTTTTTCATCAGAAAATTGTTTTTTTGGACTGTAGAAAAATAATTCAAAAAGTCATTTGAATTGTGCCTCATGTTGAATAACTACTTTTTAAAGCCACAATGTGACCAAAATTGCCATTTTTACAGACTTTTTCTCCTACTCAGAAGCTTCTATTTCGACCAATTTCAGGCATTAAAATGACTCTAAACTCACTTAATTTCATTCCAAAAGTGATAATTCACAAGCAATAGTCATTTACAGTCAAAAAATTGAACATTAAAAAATTACCATTTCTGACCATCTGGAGACAGTTCGACAGGTCACGGGTGATTGTTTTTCATCAGAAAATTGATTTTTTGGATTGTAGAAAAATTGATTCAAAATGTCATTTGGATTGTGCCTCATGTTAAATAACTACTTTTTAAAGCCTCAATGTGACCAAAATTGCCATTATTAAAGACTTTTTCTCCTACTCAGAAGCTTCTATTTCGACTAATTTCAGGCATTAAAATGACTCTAAACTCACTTAATTTAGTTCCAAAAGTGAAAATTCACAAGCAATAGTCATTTACAGTCAAAAAATTAAACATTAAAAAATTACCATTTCTGACCATCTGGAGTTAGTTCGACAGGTCACGGGTCATCGTTTTTCATCAGAAAATTGATTTTTTGGACTGTAGAAAAATTGATTCAAAATGTCATTTGGATTGTGCCTCATGTTAAATAACTACTTTTTAAAGCCTCAATGTGACCAAAATTACCATTTTTACAGACTTTTTCTCCTACTCAGAAGCTTCTTTTTCGACCAATTTCAGGCATTAAAATGACTCTAAACTCACTTAATTTAGTTCCAAAAGTGATAATTCACAAGCAATAGTCATTTACAGTCAAAAAATTAAACATTAAAAAATTACCATTTCTGACCATCTGGAGACAGTTCAACAGGTCACGGGTCATCGTTTTTCATCAGAAAATTGATTTTTTGGACTGTAGAAAAATTGATTCAAAATGTCATTTGGATTGTGCCTCATGTTGAATAACTACTTTTTAAAGCCACAATGTGACCAAAATTGCCATTTTTACAGACTTTTTCTCCTACTCAGAAGCTTCTATTTCGACCAATTTCAGGCATTAAAATGACTCTAAACTCACTTAATTTAGTTCCAAAAGTGATAATTCACAAGCAATAGTAATTTACAGTCAAAAAATTAAACATTAAAAAATTACCATTTCTGACCATCTGGAGACAGTTCGACAGGTCACGGGTCATCTTTTGTCATCAGAAAATTGATTTTTTGGATTGTAGAAAAATTCATTCAAAATGTCATTTGGATTTTGCCTCATGTTGAATAACTACTTTTTAAAGCCTCAATGTGACCAAAATTGCCATTATTGCAGACTTTTTCTCCTACTCAGAAGCTTCTATTTCGACTAATTTCAGGCATTAAAATGACTCTAAACTCACTTAATTTAGTTCCAAAAGTGAAAATTCACAAGCAATAGTCATTTACAGTCAAAAAATTAAACATTAAAAAATGATCATTTCTGACCATCTGGAGACAGTTCGACAGGTCACGGGTCATCTTTTGTCATCAGAAAATTGATTTTTTGGATTGTACAAAAATTGATTCAAAATGTCATTTGGATTGTGCCTCATGTTGAATAACTACTTTTTAAAGCCTCAATGTGACCAGAATTGCCATTATTGCAGACTTTTTCTCCTACTCAGAAGCTTCTATTTCGACTAATTTCAGGCATTAAAATGACTCTAAACTCACTTAATTTAGTTCCAAAAGTGATAATTCACAAGCAATAGTCATTTACAGTCAAAAAATTAAACATTAAAAAATTACCATTTCTGACCATCTGGAGACAGTTCGACAGGTCACGGGTCATCGTTTTTCATCAGAAAATTGATTTTTTGGACTGTAGAAAAATTGATTCAAAATGTCATTTGGATTGTGCCTCATGTTAAATAACTACTTTTTAAAGCCTCAATGTGACCAAAATTGCCATTTTTACAGACTTTTTCTCCGACTCAGAAGCTTCTTTTTCGACCAATTTCAGGCATTAAAATGACTCTAAACTCACTTAATTTAGTTCCAAAAGTGATAATTCACAAGCAATAGTCATTTACAGTCAAAAAATTAAACATTAAAAAATTACCATTTCTGACCATCTGGAGACAGTTCGACAGGTCACGGGTCATCGTTTTTCATCAGAAAATTGATTTTTTGGACTGTAGAAAAATTGATTCAAAATGTCATTTGGATTGTGCCTCATGTTGAATAACTACTTTTTAAAGCCACAATGTGACCAAAATTGCCATTGTTACAGACTTTTTCTCCTACTCAGAAGTTTCTATTTCGACCAATTTCAGGCATTAAAATGACTCTAAACTCACTTAATTTAGTTCCAAAAGTGATAATTCACAAGCAATAGTCCTTTACAGTCAAAAAATTAAACATTAAAAAATTACCATTTCTGACCATCTGGAGACAGTTCGACAGGTCACGCACGGGTCATCGTTTTTCATCAGAAAATTGATTTTTTGGACTGTAGAAAAATTGATTCAAAATGTCATTTGGATTGTGCCTCGTGTTAAATAACTACTTTTTAAAGCCTCAATGTGACCAAAATTGCCATTATTAAAGACTTTTTCTCCTACTCAGAAGCTTCTATTTCGACTAATTTCAGGCATTAAAATGACTCTAAGCTCACTTAATTTAGTTCCAAAAGTGAAAATTCACAAGCAATAGTCATTTACAGTCAAAAAATTAAACATAAAAAAATTACCATTTCTGACCATCTGGAGTTAGTTCGACAGGTCACGGGTCATCGTTTTTCATCAGAAAATTGATTTTTTGGACTGTAGAAAAATTGATTCAAAATGTCATTTGGATTGTGCCTCATGTTAAATAACTACTTTTTAAAGCCTCAATGTGACCAAAATTGCCATTTTTACAGACTTTTTCTCCGACTCAGAAGCTTCTTTTTCGACCAATTTCAGGCATTAAAATGACTCTAAACTCACTTAATTTAGTTCCAAAAGTGATAATTCTCAAGCAATAGTCATTTACAGTCAAAAAATTAAACATTAAAAAATTACCATTTCTGACCATCTGGAGACAGTTCGACAGGTCACGGGTCATCTTTTGTCATCAGAAAATTGATTTTTTGGATTGTAGAAAAATTGATTCAAAATGTCATTTGGATTATGCCTCATGTTGAATAACTACTTTTTAAAGCCTCAATGTGACCAAAATTGCCATTATTGCAGACTTTTTCTCCTACTCAGAAGCTTCTATTTCGACTAATTTCAGGCATTAAAATGACTCTAAACTCACTTAATTTAGTTCCAAAAGTGATAATTCACAAGCAATAGTCATTTACAGTCAAAAAATTAAACATTAAAAAATTACCATTTCTGACCATCTGGAGACAGTTCGACAGGTCACGGGTCATCTTTTGTCATCAGAAAATTGATTTTTTGGATTGTAGAAAAATTGATTCAAAATGTCATTTGGATTGTGCCTCATGTTGAATAACTACTTTTTAAAGCCTCAATGTGACCAAAATTGCCATTATTGCAGACTTTTTCTCCTATTCAGAAGCTTCTATTTCGACTAATTTCAGGCATTAAAATGACTCTAAACTCACTTAATTTAGTTCCAAAAGTGATAATTCACAAGCAATAGTCATTTACAGTCAAAAAATTAAACATTAAAAAATTACCATTTCTGACCATCTGGAGACAGTTCGACAGGTCACGGGTCATCGTTTTTCATCAGAAAATTGTTTTTTTGGACTGTAGAAAAATAATTCAAAAAGTCATTTGAATTGTGCCTCATGTTGAATAACTACTTTTTAAAGCCACAATGTGACCAAAATTGCCATTTTTACAGACTTTTTCTCCTACTCAGAAGCTTCTATTTCGACCAATTTCAGGCATTAAAATGACTCTAAACTCACTTAATTTCATTCCAAAAGTGATAATTCACAAGCAATAGTCATTTACAGTCAAAAAATTGAACATTAAAAAATTACCATTTCTGACCATCTGGAGACAGTTCGACAGGTCACGGGTCATCGTTTTTCATCAGAAAATTGATTTTTTGGACTGTAGAAAAATTGATTCAAAATGTCATTTGGATTGTGCCTCATGTTAAATAACTACTTTTTAAAGCCTCAATGTGACCAAAATTGCCATTTTTACAGACTTTTTCTCCGACTCAGAAGCTTCTTTTTCGACCAATTTCAGGCCTTAAAATGACTCTAAACTCACTTAATTTAGTTCCAAAAGTGATAATTCACAAGCAATAGTCATTTACAGTCAAAAAATTAAACATTAAAAAATTACCATTTCTGACCATCTGGAGACAGTTCGACAGGTCACGGGTCATCTTTTGTCATCAGAAAATTGATTTTTTGGATTGTAGAAAAATTGATTCAAAATGTCATTTGGATTATGCCTCATGTTGAATAACTACTTTTTAAAGCCTCAATGTGACCAAAATTGCCATTATTGCAGACTTTTTCTCCTACTCAGAAGCTTCTATTTCGACTAATTTCAGGCATTAAAATGACTCTAAACTCACTTAATTTAGTTCCAAAAGTGATAATTCACAAGCAATAGTCATTTACAGTCAAAAAATTAAACATTAAAAAATTACCATTTCTGACCATCTGGAGACAGTTCGACAGGTCACGGGTCATCTTTTGTCATCAGAAAATTGATTTTTTGGATTGTAGAAAAATTGATTCAAAATGTCATTTGGATTGTGCCTCATGTTGAATAACTACTTTTTAAAGCCTCAATGTGACCAAAATTGCCATTATTGCAGACTTTTTCTCCTATTCAGAAGCTTCTATTTCGACTAATTTCAGGCATTAAAATGACTCTAAACTCACTTAATTTAGTTCCAAAAGTGATAATTCACAAGCAATAGTCATTTACAGTCAAAAAATTAAACATTAAAAAATTACCATTTCTGACCATCTGGAGACAGTTCGACAGGTCACGGGTCATCGTTTTTCATCAGAAAATTGTTTTTTTGGACTGTAGAAAAATAATTCAAAAAGTCATTTGAATTGTGCCTCATGTTGAATAACTACTTTTTAAAGCCACAATGTGACCAAAATTGCCATTTTTACAGACTTTTTCTCCTACTCAGAAGCTTCTATTTCGACCAATTTCAGGCATTAAAATGACTCTAAACTCACTTAATTTCATTCCAAAAGTGATAATTCACAAGCAATAGTCATTTACAGTCAAAAAATTGAACATTAAAAAATTACCATTTCTGACCATCTGGAGACAGTTCGACAGGTCACGGGTCATCGTTTTTCATCAGAAAATTGATTTTTTGGACTGTAGAAAAATTGATTCAAAATGTCATTTGGATTGTGCCTCATGTTAAATAACTACTTTTTAAAGCCTCAATGTGACCAAAATTACCATTTTTACAGACTTTTTCTCCTACTCAGAAGCTTCTTTTTCGACCAATTTCAGGCATTAAAATGACTCTAAACTCACTTAATTTAGTTCCAAAAGTGATAATTCACAAGCAATAGTCATTTACAGTCAAAAAATTAAACATTAAAAAATTACCATTTCTGACCATCTGGAGACAGTTCAACAGGTCACGGGTCATCGTTTTTCATCAGAAAATTGATTTTTTGGACTGTAGAAAAATTGATTCAAAATGTCATTTGGATTGTGCCTCATGTTGAATAACTACTTTTTAAAGCCACAATGTGACCAAAATTGCCATTTTTACAGACCTTTTCTCCTACTCAGAAGCTTCTATTTCGACCAATTTCAGGCATTAAAATGACTCTAAACTCACTTAATTTAGTTCCAAAAGTGATAATTCACAAGCAATAGTCATTTACAGTCAAAAAATTAAACATTAAAAAATTACCATTTCTGACCATCTGGAGACAGTTCGACAGGTCACGGGTCATCTTTTGTCATCAGAAAATTGATTTTTTGGATTGTAGAAAAATTGATTCAAAATGTCATTTGGATTATGCCTCATGTTGAATAACTACTTTTTAAAGCCTCAATGTGACCAAAATTGCCATTATTGCAGACTTTTTCTCCTACTCAGAAGCTTCTTTTTCGACCAATTTCAGGCATTAAAATGACTCTAAACTCACTTAATTTAGTTCCAAAAGTGATAATTCACAAGCAATAGTCATTTACAGTCAAAAAATTAAACATTAAAAAATTACCATTTCTGACCATCTGGAGACAGTTCGACAGGTCACGGGTCATCGTTTTTCATCAGAAAATTGATTTTTTGGACTGTAGAAAAATTGATTCAAAATGTCATTTGGATTGTGCCTCATGTTTAATAACTACTTTTTAAAGCCACAATGTGACCAAAATTGCCATTTTTACAGACTTTTTCTCCTACTCAGAAGCTTCTATTTCGACCAATTTCAGGCATTAAAATGACTCTAAACTCACTTAATTTAGTTCCAAAAGTGATAATTCACAAGCAATAGTCATTTACAGTCAAAAAATTAAACATTAAAAAATTACCATTTCTGACCATCTGGAGACAGTTTGACAGGTCACGGGTCATCGTTTTTCATCAGAAAATTGATTTTTTGGACTGTAGAAAAATTGATTCAAAATGTCATTTGGATTGTGCCTCATGTTAAATAACTACTTTTTAAAGCCTCAATGTGACCAAAATTGCCATTTTTACAGACTTTTTCTCCTACTCAGAAGCTTCTTTTTCGACCAATTTCAGGCATTAAAATGACTCTAAACTCACTTAATTTAGTTCCAAAAGTGATAATTCACAAGCAATAGTCATTTACAGTCAAAAAATTAAACATTAAAAAATTACCATTTCTGACCATCTGGAGACAGTTCGACAGGTCACGAGTCATCTTTTGTCATCAGAAAATTGATTTTTTGGATTGTAGAAAAATTGATTCAAAATGTCATTTGGATTAAGCCTCATGTTGAATAACTACTTTTTAAAGCCTCAATGTGACCAAAATTGCCATTATTGCAGACTTTTTCTCCTACTCAGAAGCTTCTATTTCGACTAATTTCAGGCATTAAAATGACTCTAAACTCACTTAATTTAGTTCCAAAAGTGATAATTCACAAGCAATAGTCATTTACAGTCAAAAAATTAAACATTAAAAAATTACCATTTCTGACCATCTGGAGACAGTTCGACAGGTCACGGGTCATCTTTTGTCATCATAAAATAGATTTTTTGGATTGTAGAAAAATTGATTCAAAATGTCATTTGGATTGTGCCTCATGTTGAATAACTACTTTTTAAAGCCTCAATGTGACCAAAATTGCCATTATTGCAGACTTTTTCTCCTACTCAGAAGCTTCTATTTCGACTAATTTCAGGCATTAAAATGACTCTAAACTCACTTAATTTAGTTCCAAAAGTGATAATTCACAAGCAATAGTCATTTACAGTCAAAAAATTAAACATTAAAAAATTACCATTTCTGACCATCTGGAGACAGTTCGACAGGTCACGGGTCATCGTTTTTCATCAGAAAATTGTTTTTTTGGACTGTAGAAAAATAATTCAAAAAGTCATTTGAATTGTGCCTCATGTTGAATAACTACTTTTTAAAGCCACAATGTGACCAAAATTGCCATTTTTACAGACTTTTTCTCCTACTCAGAAGCTTCTATTTCGACCAATTTCAGGCATTAAAATGACTCTAAACTCACTTAATTTCATTCCAAAAGTGATAATTCACAAGCAATAGTCATTTACAGTCAAAAAATTGAACATTAAAAAATTACCATTTCTGACCATCTGGAGACAGTTCGACAGGTCACGGGTGATTGTTTTTCATCAGAAAATTGATTTTTTGGATTGTAGAAAAATTGATTCAAAATGTCATTTGGATTGTGCCTCATGTTGAATAACTACTTTTTAAAGCCTCAATGTGACCAAAATTGCCATTATTAAAGACTTTTTCTCCTACTCAGAAGCTTCTATTTCGACTAATTTCAGGCATTAAAATGACTCTAAACTCACTTAATTTAGTTCCAAAAGTGAAAATTCACAAGCAATAGTCATTTACAGTCAAAAAATTAAACATTAAAAAATTACCATTTCTGACCATCTGGAGTTAGTTCGACAGGTCACGGGTCATCGTTTTTCATCAGAAAATTGATTTTTTGGACTGTAGAAAAATTGATTCAAAATGTCATTTGGATTGTGCCTCATGTTAAATAACTACTTTTTAAAGCCTCAATGTGACCAAAATTACCATTTTTACAGACTTTTTCTCCTACTCAGAAGCTTCTTTTTCGACCAATTTCAGGCATTAAAATGACTCTAAACTCACTTAATTTAGTTCCAAAAGTGATAATTCACAAGCAATAGTCATTTACAGTCAAAAAATTAAACATTAAAAAATTACCATTTCTGACCATCTGGAGACAGTTCAACAGGTCACGGGTCATCGTTTTTCATCAGAAAATTGATTTTTTGGACTGTAGAAAAATTGATTCAAAATGTCATTTGGATTGTGCCTCATGTTGAATAACTACTTTTTAAAGCCACAATGTGACCAAAATTGCCATTTTTACAGACTTTTTCTCCTACTCAGAAGCTTCTATTTCGACCAATTTCAGGCATTAAAATGACTCTAAACTCACTTAATTTAGTTCCAAAAGTGATAATTCACAAGCAATAGTAATTTACAGTCAAAAAATTAAACATTAAAAAATTACCATTTCTGACCATCTGGAGACAGTTCGACAGGTCACGGGTCATCTTTTGTCATCAGAAAATTGATTTTTTGGATTGTAGAAAAATTCATTCAAAATGTCATTTGGATTTTGCCTCATGTTGAATAACTACTTTTTAAAGCCTCAATGTGACCAAAATTGCCATTATTGCAGACTTTTTCTCCTACTCAGAAGCTTCTATTTCGACTAATTTCAGGCATTAAAATGACTCTAAACTCACTTAATTTAGTTCCAAAAGTGAAAATTCACAAGCAATAGTCATTTACAGTCAAAAAATTAAACATTAAAAAATTATCATTTCTGACCATCTGGAGACAGTTCGACAGGTCACGGGTCATCTTTTGTCATCAGAAAATTGATTTTTTGGATTGTACAAAAATTGATTCAAAATGTCATTTGGATTGTGCCTCATGTTGAATAACTACTTTTTAAAGCCTCAATGTGACCAGAATTGCCATTATTGCAGACTTTTTCTCCTACTCAGAAGCTTCTATTTCGACTAATTTCAGGCATTAAAATGACTCTAAACTCACTTAATTTAGTTCCAAAAGTGATAATTCACAAGCAATAGTCATTTACAGTCAAAAAATTAAACATTAAAAAATTACCATTTCTGACCATCTGGAGACAGTTCGACAGGTCACGGGTCATCGTTTTTCATCAGAAAATTGTTTTTTTGGACTGTAGAAAAATAATTCAAAAAGTCATTTGAATTGTGCCTCATGTTGAATATCTACTTTTTAAAGCCACAATGTGACCAAAATTGCCATTTTTACAGACTTTTTCTCCTACTCAGAAGCTTCTATTTCGACCAATTTCAGGCATTAAAATGACTCTAAACTCACTTAATTTCATTCCAAAAGTGATAATTCACAAGCAATAGTCATTTACAGTCAAAAAATTGAACATTAAAAAATTACCATTTCTGACCATCTGGAGTCAGTTCGACAGGTCACGGGTCATCGTTTTTCATCAGAAAATTGATTTTTTGGACTGTAGAAAAATTGATTCAAAATGTCATTTGGATTGTGCCTCATGTTAAATAACTACTTTTTAAAGCCTCAATGTGACCAAAATTGCCATTTTTACAGACTTTTTCTCCGACTCAGAAGCTTCTTTTTCGACCAATTTCAGGCATTAAAATGACTCTAAACTCACTTAATTTAGTTCCAAAAGTGATAATTCACAAGCAATAGTCATTTACAGTCAAAAAATTAAACATTAAAAAATTACCATTTCTGACCATCTGGAGACAGTTCGACAGGTCACGGGTCATCGTTTTTCATCAGAAAATTGATTTTTTGGACTGTAGAAAAATTGATTCAAAATGTCATTTGGATTGTGCCTCATGTTGAATAACTACTTTTTAAAGCCACAATGTGACCAAAATTGCCATTGTTACAGACTTTTTCTCCTACTCAGAAGTTTCTATTTCGACCAATTTCAGGCATTAAAATGACTCTAAACTCACTTAATTTAGTTCCAAAAGTGATAATTCACAAGCAATAGTCCTTTACAGTCAAAAAATTAAACATTAAAAAATTACCATTTCTGACCATCTGGAGACAGTTCGACAGGTCACGCACGGGTCATCGTTTTTCATCAGAAAATTGATTTTTTGGACTGTAGAAAAATTGATTCAAAATGTCATTTGGATTGTGCCTCGTGTTAAATAACTACTTTTTAAAGCCTCAATGTGACCAAAATTGCCATTATTAAAGACTTTTTCTCCTACTCAGAAGCTTCTATTTCGACTAATTTCAGGCATTAAAATGACTCTAAGCTCACTTAATTTAGTTCCAAAAGTGAAAATTCACAAGCAATAGTCATTTACAGTCAAAAAATTAAACATAAAAAAATTACCATTTCTGACCATCTGGAGTTAGTTCGACAGGTCACGGGTCATCGTTTTTCATCAGAAAATTGATTTTTTGGACTGTAGAAAAATTGATTCAAAATGTCATTTGGATTGTGCCTCATGTTAAATAACTACTTTTTAAAGCCTCAATGTGACCAAAATTGCCATTTTTACAGACTTTTTCTCCGACTCAGAAGCTTCTTTTTCGACCAATTTCAGGCATTAAAATGACTCTAAACTCACTTAATTTAGTTCCAAAAGTGATAATTCACAAGCAATAGTCATTTACAGTCAAAAAATTAAACATTAAAAAATTACCATTTCTGACCATCTGGAGACAGTTCGACAGGTCACGGGTCATCTTTTGTCATCAGAAAATTGATTTTTTGGATTGTAGAAAAATTGATTCAAAATGTCATTTGGATTATGCCTCATGTTGAATAACTACTTTTTAAAGCCTCAATGTGACCAAAATTGCCATTATTGCAGACTTTTTCTCCTACTCAGAAGCTTCTATTTCGACTAATTTCAGGCATTAAAATGACTCTAAACTCACTTAATTTAGTTCCAAAAGTGATAATTCACAAGCAATAGTCATTTACAGTCAAAAAATTAAACATTAAAAAATTACCATTTCTGACCATCTGGAGACAGTTCGACAGGTCACGGGTCATCTTTTGTCATCAGAAAATTGATTTTTTGGATTGTAGAAAAATTGATTCAAAATGTCATTTGGATTGTGCCTCATGTTGAATAACTACTTTTTAAAGCCTCAATGTGACCAAAATTGCCATTATTGCAGACTTTTTCTCCTATTCAGAAGCTTCTATTTCGACTAATTTCAGGCATTAAAATGACTCTAAACTCACTTAATTTAGTTCCAAAAGTGATAATTCACAAGCAATAGTCATTTACAGTCAAAAAATTAAACATTAAAAAATTACCATTTCTGACCATCTGGAGACAGTTCGACAGGTCACGGGTCATCGTTTTTCATCAGAAAATTGTTTTTTTGGACTGTAGAAAAATAATTCAAAAAGTCATTTGAATTGTGCCTCATGTTGAATAACTACTTTTTAAAGCCACAATGTGACCAAAATTGCCATTTTTACAGACTTTTTCTCCTACTCAGAAGCTTCTATTTCGACCAATTTCAGGCATTAAAATGACTCTAAACTCACTTAATTTCATTCCAAAAGTGATAATTCACAAGCAATAGTCATTTACAGTCAAAAAATTGAACATTAAAAAATTACCATTTCTGACCATCTGGAGACAGTTCGACAGGTCACGGGTCATCGTTTTTCATCAGAAAATTGATTTTTTGGACTGTAGAAAAATTGATTCAAAATGTCATTTGGATTGTGCCTCATGTTAAATAACTACTTTTTAAAGCCTCAATGTGACCAAAATTACCATTTTTACAGACTTTTTCTCCTACTCAGAAGCTTCTTTTTCGACCAATTTCAGGCATTAAAATGACTCTAAACTCACTTAATTTAGTTCCAAAAGTGATAATTCACAAGCAATAGTCATTTACAGTCAAAAAATTAAACATTAAAAAATTACCATTTCTGACCATCTGGAGACAGTTCAACAGGTCACGGGTCATCGTTTTTCATCAGAAAATTGATTTTTTGGACTGTAGAAAAATTGATTCAAAATGTCATTTGGATTGTGCCTCATGTTGAATAACTACTTTTTAAAGCCACAATGTGACCAAAATTGCCATTTTTACAGACCTTTTCTCCTACTCAGAAGCTTCTATTTCGACCAATTTCAGGCATTAAAATGACTCTAAACTCACTTAATTTAGTTCCAAAAGTGATAATTCACAAGCAATAGTCATTTACAGTCAAAAAATTAAACATTAAAAAATTACCATTTCTGACCATCTGGAGACAGTTCGACAGGTCACGGGTCATCTTTTGTCATCAGAAAATTGATTTTTTGGATTGTAGAAAAATTGATTCAAAATGTCATTTGGATTATGCCTCATGTTGAATAACTACTTTTTAAAGCCTCAATGTGACCAAAATTGCCATTATTGCAGACTTTTTCTCCTACTCAGAAGCTTCTTTTTCGACCAATTTCAGGCATTAAAATGACTCTAAACTCACTTAATTTAGTTCCAAAAGTGATAATTCACAAGCAATAGTCATTTACAGTCAAAAAATTAAACATTAAAAAATTACCATTTCTGACCATCTGGAGACAGTTCGACAGGTCACGGGTCATCGTTTTTCATCAGAAAATTGATTTTTTGGACTGTAGAAAAATTGATTCAAAATGTCATTTGGATTGTGCCTCATGTTTAATAACTACTTTTTAAAGCCACAATGTGACCAAAATTGCCATTTTTACAGACTTTTTCTCCTACTCAGAAGCTTCTATTTCGACCAATTTCAGGCATTAAAATGACTCTAAACTCACTTAATTTAGTTCCAAAAGTGATAATTCACAAGCAATAGTCATTTACAGTCAAAAAATTAAACATTAAAAAATTACCATTTCTGACCATCTGGAGACAGTTCGACAGGTCACGGGTCATCGTTTTTCATCAGAAAATTGATTTTTTGGACTGTAGAAAAATTGATTCAAAATGTCATTTGGATTGTGCCTCATGTTAAATAACTACTTTTTAAAGCCTCAATGTGACCAAAATTGCCATTTTTACAGACTTTTTCTCCTACTCAGAAGCTTCTATTTCGACCAATTTCAGGCATTAAAATGACTCTAAACTCACTTAATTTAGTTCCAAAAGTGATAATTCACAAGCAATAGTCATTTACAGTCAAAAAATTAAACATTAAAAAATTACCATTTCTGACCATCTGGAGACAGTTCGACAGGTCACGAGTCATCTTTTGTCATCAGAAAATTGATTTTTTGGATTGTAGAAAAATTGATTCAAAATGTCATTTGGATTAAGCCTCATGTTGAATAACTACTTTTTAAAGCCTCAATGTGACCAAAATTGCCATTATTGCAGACTTTTTCTCCTACTCAGAAGCTTCTATTTCGACTAATTTCAGGCATTAAAATGACTCTAAACTCACTTAATTTAGTTCCAAAAGTGATAATTCACAAGCAATAGTCATTTACAGTCAAAAAATTAAACATTAAAAAATTACCATTTCTGACCATCTGGAGACAGTTCGACAGGTCACGGGTCATCTTTTGTCATCATAAAATAGATTTTTTGGATTGTAGAAAAATTGATTCAAAATGTCATTTGGATTGTGCCTCATGTTGAATAACTACTTTTTAAAGCCTCAATGTGACCAAAATTGCCATTATTGCAGACTTTTTCTCCTACTCAGAAGCTTCTATTTCGACTAATTTCAGGCATTAAAATGACTCTAAACTCACTTAATTTAGTTCCAAAAGTGATAATTCACAAGCAATAGTCATTTACAGTCAAAAAATTAAACATTAAAAAATTACCATTTCTGACCATCTGGAGACAGTTCGACAGGTCACGGGTCATCGTTTTTCATCAGAAAATTGTTTTTTTGGACTGTAGAAAAATAATTCAAAAAGTCATTTGAATTGTGCCTCATGTTGAATAACTACTTTTTAAAGCCACAATGTGACCAAAATTGCCATTTTTACAGACTTTTTCTCCTACTCAGAAGCTTCTATTTCGACCAATTTCAGGCATTAAAATGACTCTAAACTCACTTAATTTCATTCCAAAAGTGATAATTCACAAGCAATAGTCATTTACAGTCAAAAAATTGAACATTAAAAAATTACCAATTCTGACCATCTGGAGACAGTTCGACAGGTCACGGGTGATTGTTTTTCATCAGAAAATTGATTTTTTGGATTGTAGAAAAATTGATTCAAAATGTCATTTGGATTGTGCCTCATGTTGAATAACTACTTTTTAAAGCCTCAATGTGACCAAAATTGCCATTATTAAAGACTTTTTCTCCTACTCAGAAGCTTCTATTTCGACTAATTTCAGGCATTAAAATGACTCTAAACTCACTTAATTTAGTTCCAAAAGTGAAAATTCACAAGCAATAGTCATTTACAGTCAAAAAATTAAACATTAAAAAATTACCATTTCTGACCATCTGGAGTTAGTTCGACAGGTCACGGGTCATCGTTTTTCATCAGAAAATTGATTTTTTGGACTGTAGAAAAATTGATTCAAAATATCATTTGGATTGTGCCTCATGTTAAATAACTACTTTTTAAAGCCTCAATGTGACCAAAATTACCATTTTTACAGACTTTTTCTCCTACTCAGAAGCTTCTTTTTCGACCAATTTCAGGCATTAAAATGACTCTAAACTCACTTAATTTAGTTCCAAAAGTGATAATTCACAAGCAATAGTCATTTACAGTCAAAAAATTAAACATTAAAAAATTACCATTTCTGACCATCTGGAGACAGTTCGACAGGTCACGGGTCATCTTTTGTCATCAGAAAATTGATTTTTTGGATTGTAGAAAAATTCATTCAAAATGTCATTTGGATTTTGCCTCATGTTGAATAACTACTTTTTAAAGCCTCAATGTGACCAAAATTGCCATTATTGCAGACTTTTTCTCCTACTCAGAAGCTTCTATTTCGACTAATTTCAGGCATTAAAATGACTCTAAACTCACTTAATTTAGTTCCAAAAGTGAAAATTCACAAGCAATAGTCATTTACAGTCAAAAAATTAAACATTAAAAAATTATCATTTCTGACCATCTGGAGACAGTTCGACAGGTCACGGGTCATCTTTTGTCATCAGAAAATTGATTTTTTGGATTGTACAAAAATTGATTCAAAATGTCATTTGGATTGTGCCTCATGTTGAATAACTACTTTTTAAAGCCTCAATGTGACCAGAATTGCCATTATTGCAGACTTTTTCTCCTACTCAGAAGCTTCTATTTCGACTAATTTCAGGCATTAAAATGACTCTAAACTCACTTAATTTAGTTCCAAAAGTGATAATTCACAAGCAATAGTCATTTACAGTCAAAAAATTAAACATTAAAAAATTACCATTTCTGACCATCTGGAGACAGTTCGACAGGTCACGGGTCATCGTTTTTCATCAGAAAATTGTTTTTTTGGACTGTAGAAAAATAATTCAAAAAGTCATTTGAATTGTGCCTCATGTTGAATAACTACTTTTTAAAGCCACAATGTGACCAAAATTGCCATTTTTACAGACTTTTTCTCCTACTCAGAAGCTTCTATTTGGACCAATTTCAGGCATTAAAATGACTCTAAACTCACTTAATTTCATTCCAAAAGTGATAATTCACAAGCAATAGTCATTTACAGTCAAAAAATTGAACATTAAAAAATTACCATTTCTGACCATCTGGAGACAGTTCGACAGGTCACGGGTCATCGTTTTTCATCAGAAAATTGATTTTTTGGACTGTAGAAAAATTGATTCAAAAAGTCATTTGGATTGTGCCTCATGTTAAATAACTACTTTTTAAAGCCTCAATGTGACCAAAATTGCCATTTTTACAGACTTTTTCTCCGACTCAGAAGCTTCTTTTTCGACCAATTTCAGGCATTAAAATGACTCTAAACTCACTTAATTTAGTTCCAAAAGTGATAATTCACAAGCAATAGTCATTTACAGTCAAAAAATTAAACATTAAAAAATTACCATTTCTGACCATCTGGAGACAGTTCGACAGGTCACGGGTCATCGTTTTTCATCAGAAAATTGATTTTTTGGACTGTAGAAAAATTGATTCAAAATGTCATTTGGATTGTGCCTCATGTTGAATAACTACTTTTTAAAGCCACAATGTGACCAAAATTGCCATTGTTACAGACTTTTTCTCCTACTCAGAAGTTTCTATTTCGACCAATTTCAGGCATTAAAATGACTCTAAACTCACTTAATTTAGTTCCAAAAGTGATAATTCACAAGCAATAGTCCTTTACAGGCAAAAAATTAAACATTAAAAAATTACCATTTCTGACCATCTGGAGACAGTTCGACAGGTCACGCACGGGTCATCGTTTTTCATCAGAAAATTGATTTTTTGGACTGTAGAAAAATTGATTCAAAATGTCATTTGGATTGTGCCTCGTGTTAAATAACTACTTTTTAAAGCCTCAATGTGACCAAAATTGCCATTATTAAAGACTTTTTCTCCTACTCAGAAGCTTCTATTTCGACTAATTTCAGGCATTAAAATGACTCTAAGCTCACTTAATTTAGTTCCAAAAGTGAAAATTCACAAGCAATAGTCATTTACAGTCAAAAAATTAAACATAAAAAAATTACCATTTCTGACCATCTGGAGTTAGTTCGACAGGTCACGGGTCATCGTTTTTCATCAGAAAATTGGTTTTTTGGACTGTAGAAAAATTGATTCAAAATGTCATTTGGATTGTGCCTCATGTTAAATAACTTTCTTTTAAAGCCTCAATGTGACCAAAATTACCATTTTTACAGACTTTTTCTCCTACTCAGAAGCTTCTTTTTCGACCAATTTCAGGCATTAAAATGACTCTAAACTCACTTAATTTAGTTCCAAAAGTGATAATTCACAAGCAATAGTCATTTACAGTCAAAAAATTAAACATTAAAAAATTACCATTTCTGACCATCTGGAGACAGTTCAAAAGGTCACGGGTCATCGTTTTTCATCAGAAAATTGATTTTTTGGACTGTAGAAAAATTGATTCAAAATGTCAATTGGATTGTGCCTCATGTTGAATAACTACTTTTTAAAGCCACAATGTGACCAAAATTGCCATTTTTACAGACTTTTTCTCCTACTCAGAAGCTTCTATTTCGACCAATTTCAGGCATTAAAATGACTCTAAACTCACTTAATTTAGTTCCAAAAGTGATAATTCACAAGCAATAGTCATTTACAGTCAAAAAATTAAACATTAAAAAATTACCATTTCTGACCATCTGGAGACAGTTCGACAGGTCACGGGTCATCGTTTTTCATCAGAAAATTGATTTTTTGGATTGTAGAAAAATTGATTCAAAATGTCATTTGGATTGTGCCTCATGTTGAATAACTACTTTTTAAAGCCTCAATGTGACCAAAATTGCCATTATTACAGACTTTTTCTCCTACTCAGAAGCTTCTATTTCGACTAATTTCAGGCATTAAAATGACTCTAAACTCACTTAATTTAGTTCCAAAAGTGATAATTCACAAGCAATAGTCATTTACAGTCAAAAAATTAAACATTAAAAAATTACCATTTCTGACCATCTGGAGACAGTTCGACAGGTCACGGGTCATCTTTTGTCATCAGAAAATTGATTTTTTGGATTGTAGAAAAATTCATTCAAAATGTCATTTGGATTGTGCCTCATGTTGAATAACTACTTTTTAAAGCCTCAATGTGACCAAAATTGCCATTATTGCAGACTTTTTCTCCTACTCAGAAGCTTCTATTTCGACTAATTTCAGGCATTAAAATGACTCTAAACTCACTTAATTTAGTTCCAAAAGTGAAAATTCACAAGCAATAGCCATTTACAGTCAAAAAATTAAACATTAAAAAATTATCATTTCTGACCATCTGGAGACAGTTCGACAGGTCACGGGTCATCGTTTTTCATCAGAAAATTGATTTTTTGGACTGTAGAAAAATTGATTCAAAATGTCGTTTGGATTGTGCCTCATGTTAAATAACTACTTTTTAAAGCCTCAATGTGACCAAAATTGCCATTTTTACAGACTTTTTCTCCTACTCAGAAGCTTCTTTTTCGACCAATTTCAGGCATTAAAATGGCTCTAAACTCACCTAATTTAGTTCCAAAAGTGATAATTCACAAGCAATAGTCATTTACAGTCAAATAATTTAAACATTAAAAAATTACCATTTCTGACCATCTGGAGACAGTTCGACAGGTCACGGGTCATCGTTTTTCATCAGAAAATTGATTTTTTGGACTGTAGAAAAATTGATTCAAAATGTCATTTGGATTGTGCCTCATGTTAAATAACTACTTTTTAAAGCCTCAATGTGACCAAAATTGCCATTTTTACAGACTTTTTCTCCTACTCATAAGCTTCTTTTTCGACCAATTTCAGGCATTAAAATGACTCTAAACTCACTTAATTTAGTTCCAAAAGTGATAATTCACAAGCAATAGTCATTTACAGTCAAAAAATTAAACATTAAAAAATTACCATTTCTGACCATCTGGAGACAGTTCGACAGGTCACGGGTCATCGTTTTTCATCAGAAAATTGATTTTTTGGACTGTAGAAAAATTGATTCAAAATGTCATTTGGATTGTGCCTCATGTTTAATAACTACTTTTTAAAGCCACAATGTGACCAAAATTGCCATTTTTACAGACTTTTTCTCCTACTCAGAAGCTTCTATTTCGACCAATTTCAGGCATTAAAATGACTCTAAACTCACTTAATTTAGTTCCAAAAGTTATAATTCACAAGCAATAGTCATTTACAGTCAAAAAATTAAACATTAAAAAATTACCATTTCTGACCATCTGGAGACAGTTCGACAGGTCACGGGTCATCGTTTTTCATCAGAAAATTGATTTTTTGGACTGTAGAAAAATTGATTCAAAATGTCATTTGGATTGTGCCTCATGTTAAATAACTACTTTTTAAAGCCTCAATGTGACCAAAATTGCCATTTTTACAGACTTTTTCTCCTACTCAGAAGCTTCTTTTTCGACCAATTTCAGGCATTAAAATGACTCTAAACTCACTTAATTTAGTTCCAAAAGTGATAATTCACAAGCAATAGTCATTTACAGTCAAAAAATTAAACATTAAAAAATTACCATTTCTGACCATCTGGAGACAGTTCGACAGGTCACGAGTCATCTTTTGTCATCAGAAAATTGATTTTTTGGATTGTAGAAAAATTGATTCAAAATGTCATTTGGATTATGCCTCATGTTGAATAACTACTTTTTAAAGCCTCAATGTGACCAAAATTGCCATTATTGCAGACTTTTTCTCCTACTCAGAAGCTTCTATTTCGACTAATTTCAGGCATTAAAATGACTCTAAACTCACTTAATTTAGTTCCAAAAGTGATAATTCACAAGCAATAGTCATTTACAGTCAAAAAATTAAACATTAAAAAATTACCATTTCTGACCATCTGGAGACAGTTCGACAGGTCACGGGTCATCTTTTGTCATCATAAAATTAATTTTTTGGATTGTAGAAAAATTGATTCAAAATGTCATTTGGATTGTGCCTCATGTTGAATAACTACTTTTTAAAGCCTCAATGTGACCAAAATTGCCATTATTGCAGACTTTTTCTCCTACTCAGAAGCTTCTATTTCGACTAATTTCAGGCATTAAAATGACTCTAAACTCACTTAATTTAGTTCCAAAAGTGATAATTCACAAGCAATAGTCATTTACAGTCAAAAAATTAAACATTAAAAAATTACCATTTCTGACCATCTGGAGACAGTTCGACAGGTCACGGGTCATCGTTTTTCATCAGAAAATTGTTTTTTTGGACTGTAGAAAAATAGTTCAAAAAGTCATTTGAATTGTGCCTCATGTTGAATAACTACTTTTTAAAGCCACAATGTGACCAAAATTGCCATTTTTACAGACTTTTTCTCCTACTCAGAAGCTTCTATTTCGACCAATTTCAGGCATTAAAATGACTCTAAACTCACTTAATTTCATTCCAAAAGTGATAATTCACAAGCAATAGTCATTTACAGTCAAAAAATTGAACATTAAAAAATTACCATTTCTGACCATCTGGAGACAGTTCGACAGGTCACGGGTCATTGTTTTTCATCAGAAAATTGATTTTTTGGATTGTAGAAAAATTGATTCAAAATGTCATTTGGATTGTGCCTCATGTTGAATAACTACTTTTTAAAGCCTCAATGTGACCAAAATTGCCATTATTAAAGACTTTTTCTCCTACTCAGAAGCTTCTATTTCGACTAATTTCAGGCATTAAAATGACTCTAAACTCACTTAATTTAGTTCCAAAAGTGAAAATTCACAAGCAATAGTCATTTACAGTCAAAAAATTAAACATTAAAAAATTACCATTTCTGACCATCTGGAGTTAGTCCGACAGGTCACGGGTCATCGTTTTTCATCAGAAAATTGATTTTTTGGACTGTAGAAAAATTGATTCAAAATGTCATTTGGATTGTGCCTCATGTTAAATAACTACTTTTTAAAGCCTCAATGTGACCAAAATTACCATTTTTACAGACTTTTTCTCCTACTCAGAAGCTTCTTTTTCGACCAATTTCAGGCATTAAAATGACTCTAAACTCACTTAATTTAGTTCCAAAAGTGATAATTCACAAGCAATAGTCATTTACAGTCAAAAAATTAACAATTAAAAAATTACCATTTCTGACCATCTGGAGACAGTTCAACAGGTCACGGGTCATCGTTTTTCATCAGAAAATTGATTTTTTGGACTGTAGAAAAATTGATTCAAAATGTCATTTGGATTGTGTCTCATGTTGAATAACTACTTTTTAAAGCCACAATGTGACCAAAATTGCCATTTTTACAGACTTTTTCTCCTACTCAGAAGCTTCTATTTCGACCAATTTCAGGCATTAAAATGACTCTAAACTCACTTAATTTAGTTCCAAAAGTGATAATTCACAAGCAATAGTCATTTACAGTCAAAAAATTAAACATTAAAAAATTACCATTTCTGACCATCTGGAGACAGTTCGACAGGTCACGGGTCATCTTTTGTCATCAGAAAATTGATTTTTTGGATTGTAGAAAAATTCATTCAAAATGTCATTTGGATTTTGCCTCATGTTGAATAACTACTTTTTAAAGCCTCAATGTGACCAAAATTGCCATTATTGCAGACTTTTTCTCCTACTCAGAAGCTTCTATTTCGACTAATTTCAGGCATTAAAATGACTCTAAACTCACTTAATTTAGTTCCAAAAGTGAAAATTCACAAGCAATAGTCATTTACAGTCAAAAAATTAAACATTAAAAAATTATCATTTCTGACCATCTGGAGACAGTTCGACAGGTCACGGGTCATCTTTTGTCATCAGAAAATTGATTTTTTGGATTGTAGAAAAATTGATTCAAAATGTCATTTGGATTGTGCCTCATGTTGAATAACTACTTTTTAAAGCCTCAATGTGACCAAAATTGCCATTTTTACAGACTTTTTCTCCGACTCAGAAGCTTCTTTTTCGACCAATTTCAGGCATTAAAATGACTCTAAACTCACTTAATTTAGTTCCAAAAGTGATAATTCACAAGCAATAGTCATTTACAGTCAAAAAATTAAACATTAAAAAATTACCATTTCTGACCATCTGGAGACAGTTCGACAGGTCACGGGTCATCTTTTGTCATCAGAAAATTGATTTTTTGGATTGTAGAAAAATTGATTCAAAATGTCATTTGGATTATGCCTCATGTTGAATAACTACTTTTTAAAGACTCAATGTGACCAAAATTGCCATTATTGCAGACTTTTTCTCCTACTCAGAAGCTTCTATTTCGACTAATTTCAGGCATTAAAATGACTCTAAACTCACTTAATTTAGTTCCAAAAGTGATAATTCACAAGCAATAGTCATTTACAGTCAAAAAATTAAACATTAAAAAATTACCATTTCTGACCATCTGGAGACAGTTCGACAGGTCACGGGTCATCTTTTGTCATCAGAAAATTGATTTTTTGGATTGTAGAAAAATTGATTCAAAATGTCATTTGGATTGTGCCTCATGTTGAATAACTACTTTTTAAAGCCTCAATGTGACCAAAATTGCCATTATTGCAGACTTTTTCTCCTATTCAGAAGCTTCTATTTCGACTAATTTCAGGCATTAAAATGACTCTAAACTCACTTAATTTAGTTCCAAAAGTGATAATTCACAAGCAATAGTCATTTACAGTCAAAAAATTAAACATTAAAAAATTACCATTTCTGACCATCTGGAGACAGTTCGACAGGTCACGGGTCATCGTTTTTCATCAGAAAATTGTTTTTTTGGACTGTAGAAAAATAATTCAAAAAGTCATTTGAATTGTGCCTCATGTTGAATAACTACTTTTTAAAGCCAAAATTGCGATTTTTACAGACTTTTTCTCCTACTCAGAAGCTTCTATTTCGACCAATTTCAGGCATTAAAATGACTCTAAACTCACTTAATTTCATTCCAAAAGTGATAATTCACAAGCAATAGTCATTTACAGTCAAAAAATTGAACATTAAAAAATTACCATTTCTGACCATCTGGAGACAGTTCGACAGGTCACGGGTCATCGTTTTTCATCAGAAAATTGATTTTTTGGATTGTAGAAAAATTGATTCAAAATGTCATTTGGATTGTGCCTCATGTTGAATAACTACTTTTTAAAGCCTCAATGTGACCAAAATTGCCATTATTGCAGACTTTTTCTCCTACTCAGAAGCTTCTATTTCGACTAATTTCAGGCATTAAAATGACTCTAAACTCACTTAATTTAGTTCCAAAAGTGAAAATTCACAAGCAATAGTCATTTACAGTCAAAAAATTGAACATTAAAAAATTACCATTTCTGACCATCTGGAGACAGTTCGACAGGTCACGGGTCATCTTTTGTCATCAGAAAATTGATTTTTTGGATTGTAGAAAAATTCATTCAAAATGTCATTTGGATTGTGCCTCATGTTGAATAACTACTTTTTAAAGCCTCAATGTGACCAAAATTGCCATTATTGCAGACTTTTTCTCCTACTCAGAAGCTTCTATTTCGACTAATTTCAGGCATTAAAATGACTCTAAACTCACTTAATTTAGTTCCAAAAGTGAAAATTCACAAGCAATAGTCATTTACAGTCAAAAAATTAAACATTAAAAAATTATCATTTCTGACCATCTGGAGACAGTTCGACAGGTCACGGGTCATCGTTTTTCATCAGAAAATTGATTTTTTGGACTGTAGAAAAATTGATTCAAAATGTCGTTTGGATTGTGCCTCATGTTAAATAACTACTTTTTAAAGCCTCAATGTGACCAAAATTGCCATTTTTACAGACTTTTTCTCCTACTCAGAAGCTTCTTTTTCGACCAATTTCAGGCATTAAAATGGCTCTAAACTCACCTAATTTAGTTCCAAAAGTGATAATTCACAAGCAATAGTCATTTACAGTCAAATAATTTAAACATTAAAAAATTACCATTTCTGACCATCTGGAGACAGTTCGACAGGTCACGGGTCATCGTTTTTCATCAGAAAATTGATTTTTTGGACTGTAGAAAAATTGATTCAAAATGTCATTTGGATTGTGCCTCATGTTAAATAACTACTTTTTAAAGCCTCAATGTGACCAAAATTGCCATTTTTACAGACTTTTTCTCCTACTCATAAGCTTCTTTTTCGACCAATTTCAGGCATTAAAATGACTCTAAACTCACTTAATTTAGTTCCAAAAGTGATAATTCACAAGCAATAGTCATTTACAGTCAAAAAATTAAACATTAAAAAATTACCATTTCTGACCATCTGGAGACAGTTCGACAGGTCACGGGTCATCGTTTTTCATCAGAAAATTGATTTTTTGGACTGTAGAAAAATTGATTCAAAATGTCATTTGGATTGTGCCTCATGTTTAATAACTACTTTTTAAAGCCACAATGTGACCAAAATTGCCATTTTTACAGACTTTTTCTCCTACTCAGAAGCTTCTATTTCGACCAATTTCAGGCATTAAAATGACTCTAAACTCACTTAATTTAGTTCCAAAAGTTATAATTCACAAGCAATAGTCATTTACAGTCAAAAAATTAAACATTAAAAAATTACCATTTCTGACCATCTGGAGACAGTTCGACAGGTCACGGGTCATCGTTTTTCATCAGAAAATTGATTTTTTGGACTGTAGAAAAATTGATTCAAAATGTCATTTGGATTGTGCCTCATGTTAAATAACTACTTTTTAAAGCCTCAATGTGACCAAAATTGCCATTTTTACAGACTTTTTCTCCTACTCAGAAGCTTCTTTTTCGACCAATTTCAGGCATTAAAATGACTCTAAACTCACTTAATTTAGTTCCAAAAGTGATAATTCACAAGCAATAGTCATTTACAGTCAAAAAATTAAACATTAAAAAATTACCATTTCTGACCATCTGGAGACAGTTCGACAGGTCACGAGTCATCTTTTGTCATCAGAAAATTGATTTTTTGGATTGTAGAAAAATTGATTCAAAATGTCATTTGGATTATGCCTCATGTTGAATAACTACTTTTTAAAGCCTCAATGTGACCAAAATTGCCATTATTGCAGACTTTTTCTCCTACTCAGAAGCTTCTATTTCGACTAATTTCAGGCATTAAAATGACTCTAAACTCACTTAATTTAGTTCCAAAAGTGATAATTCACAAGCAATAGTCATTTACAGTCAAAAAATTAAACATTAAAAAATTACCATTTCTGACCATCTGGAGACAGTTCGACAGGTCACGGGTCATCGTTTTTCATCAGAAAATTGATTTTTTGGACTGTAGAAAAATTCATTCAAAATGTCATTTGGATTGTGCCTCATGTTTAATAACTACTTTTTAAAGCCACAATGTGACCAAAATTGCCATTTTTACAGACTTTTTCTCCTACTCAGAAGCTTCTATTTCGACCAATTTCAGGCATTAAAATGACTCTAAACTCACTTAATTTAGTTCCAAAAGTGATAATTCACAAGCAATAGTCATTTACAGTCAAAAAATTAAACATTAAAAAATTACCATTTCTGACCATCTGGAGACAGTTCGACAGGTCACGGGTCATCTTTTGTCATCAGAAAATTGATTTTTTGGATTGTAGAAAAATTCATTCAAAATGTCATTTGGATTTTGCCTCATGTTGAATAACTACTTTTTAAAGCCTCAATGTGACCAAAATTGCCATTATTGCAGACTTTTTCTCCTACTCAGAAGCTTCTATTTCGACTAATTTCAGGCATTAAAATGACTCTAAACTCACTTAATTTAGTTCCAAAAGTGAAAATTCACAAGCAATAGTCATTTACAGTCAAAAAATTAAACATTAAAAAATTATCATTTCTGACCATCTGGAGACAGTTCGACAGGTCACGGGTCATCTTTTGTCATCAGAAAATTGATTTTTTGGATTGTAGAAAAATTGATTCAAAATGTCATTTGGATTGTGCCTCATGTTGAATAACTACTTTTTAAAGCCTCAATGTGACCAAAATTGCCATTTTTACAGACTTTTTCTCCGACTCAGAAGCTTCTTTTTCGACCAATTTCAGGCATTAAAATGACTCTAAACTCACTTAATTTAGTTCCAAAAGTGATAATTCACAAGCAATAGTCATTTACAGTCAAAAAATTAAACATTAAAAAATTACCATTTCTGACCATCTGGAGACAGTTCGACAGGTCACGGGTCATCTTTTGTCATCAGAAAATTGATTTTTTGGATTGTAGAAAAATTGATTCAAAATGTCATTTGGATTATGCCTCATGTTGAATAACTACTTTTTAAAGCCTCAATGTGACCAAAATTGCCATTATTGCAGACTTTTTCTCCTACTCAGAAGCTTCTATTTCGACTAATTTCAGGCATTAAAATGACTCTAAACTCACTTAATTTAGTTCCAAAAGTGATAATTCACAAGCAATAGTCATTTACAGTCAAAAAATTAAACATTAAAAAATTACCATTTCTGACCATCTGGAGACAGTTCGACAGGTCACGGGTCATCTTTTGTCATCAGAAAATTGATTTTTTGGATTGTAGAAAAATTGATTCAAAATGTCATTTGGATTGTGCCTCATGTTGAATAACTACTTTTTAAAGCCTCAATGTGACCAAAATTGCCATTATTGCAGACTTTTTCTCCTATTCAGAAGCTTCTATTTCGACTAATTTCAGGCATTAAAATGACTCTAAACTCACTTAATTTAGTTCCAAAAGTGATAATTCACAAGCAATAGTCATTTACAGTCAAAAAATTAAACATTAAAAAATTACCATTTCTGACCATCTGGAGACAGTTCGACAGGTCACGGGTCATCGTTTTTCATCAGAAAATTGTTTTTTTGGACTGTAGAAAAATAATTCAAAAAGTCATTTGAATTGTGCCTCATGTTGAATAACTACTTTTTAAAGCCACAATGTGACCAAAATTGCGATTTTTACAGACTTTTTCTCCTACTCAGAAGCTTCTATTTCGACCAATTTCAGGCATTAAAATGACTCTAAACTCACTTAATTTCATTCCAAAAGTGATAATTCACAAGCAATAGTCATTTACAGTCAAAAAATTGAACATTAAAAAATTACCATTTCTGACCATCTGGAGACAGTTCGACAGGTCACGGGTCATCGTTTTTCATCAGAAAATTGATTTTTTGGATTGTAGAAAAATTGATTCAAAATGTCATTTGGATTGTGCCTCATGTTGAATAACTACTTTTTAAAGCCTCAATGTGACCAAAATTGCCATTATTGCAGACTTTTTCTCCTACTCAGAAGCTTCTATTTCGACTAATTTCAGGCATTAAAATGACTCTAAACTCACTTAATTTAGTTCCAAAAGTGAAAATTCACAAGCAATAGTCATTTACAGTCAAAAAATTGAACATTAAAAAATTACCATTTCTGACCATCTGGAGACAGTTCGACAGGTCACGGGTCATCTTTTGTCATCAGAAAATTGATTTTTTGGATTGTAGAAAAATTCATTCAAAATGTCATTTGGATTGTGCCTCATGTTGAATAACTACTTTTTAAAGCCTCAATGTGACCAAAATTGCCATTATTGCAGACTTTTTCTCCTACTCAGAAGCTTCTATTTCGACTAATTTCAGGCATTAAAATGACTCTAAACTCACTTAATTTAGTTCCAAAAGTGAAAATTCACAAGCAATAGTCATTTACAGTCAAAAAATTAAACATTAAAAAATTATCATTTCTGACCATCTGGAGACAGTTCGACAGGTCACGGGTCATCGTTTTTCATCAGAAAATTGATTTTTTGGACTGTAGAAAAATTGATTCAAAATGTCGTTTGGATTGTTCCTCATGTTAAATAACTACTTTTTAAAGCCTCAATGTGACCAAAATTGCCATTTTTACAGACTTTTTCTCCTACTCAGAAGCTTCTTTTTCGACCAATTTCAGGCATTAAAATGGCTCTAAACTCACCTAATTTAGTTCCAAAAGTGATAATTCACAAGCAATAGTCATTTACAGTCAAATAATTTAAACATTAAAAAATTACCATTTCTGACCATCTGGAGACAGTTCGACAGGTCACGGGTCATCGTTTTTCATCAGAAAATTGATTTTTTGGACTGTAGAAAAATTGATTCAAAATGTCATTTGGATTGTGCCTCATGTTAAATAACTACTTTTTAAAGCCTCAATGTGACCAAAATTGCCATTTTTACAGACTTTTTCTCCTACTCATAAGCTTCTTTTTCGACCAATTTCAGGCATTAAAATGACTCTAAACTCACTTAATTTAGTTCCAAAAGTGATAATTCACAAGCAATAGTCATTTACAGTCAAAAAATTAAACATTAAAAAATTACCATTTCTGACCATCTGGAGACAGTTCGACAGGTCACGGGTCATCGTTTTTCATCAGAAAATTGATTTTTTGGACTGTAGAAAAATTGATTCAAAATGTCATTTGGATTGTGCCTCATGTTTAATAACTACTTTTTAAAGCCACAATGTGACCAAAATTGCCATTTTTACAGACTTTTTCTCCTACTCAGAAGCTTCTATTTCGACCAATTTCAGGCATTAAAATGACTCTAAACTCACTTAATTTAGTTCCAAAAGTTATAATTCACAAGCAATAGTCATTTACAGTCAAAAAATTAAACATTAAAAAATTACCATTTCTGACCATCTGGAGACAGTTCGACAGGTCACGGGTCATCGTTTTTCATCAGAAAATTGATTTTTTGGACTGTAGAAAAATTGATTCAAAATGTCATTTGGATTGTGCCTCATGTTAAATAACTACTTTTTAAAGCCTCAATGTGACCAAAATTGCCATTTTTACAGACTTTTTCTCCTACTCAGAAGCTTCTTTTTCGACCAATTTCAGGCATTAAAATGACTCTAAACTCACTTAATTTAGTTCCAAAAGTGATAATTCACAAGCAATAGTCATTTACAGTCAAAAAATTAAACATTAAAAAATTACCATTTCTGACCATCTGGAGACAGTTCGACAGGTCACGAGTCATCTTTTGTCATCAGAAAATTGATTTTTTGGATTGTAGAAAAATTGATTCAAAATGTCATTTGGATTATGCCTCATGTTGAATAACTACTTTTTAAAGCCTCAATGTGACCAAAATTGCCATTATTGCAGACTTTTTCTCCTACTCAGAAGCTTCTATTTCGACTAATTTCAGGCATTAAAATGACTCTAAACTCACTTAATTTAGTTCCAAAAGTGATAATTCACAAGCAATAGTCATTTACAGTCAAAAAATTAAACATTAAAAAATTACCATTTCTGACCATCTGGAGACAGTTCGACAGGTCACGGGTCATCGTTTTTCATCAGAAAATTGATTTTTTGGACTGTAGAAAAATTCATTCAAAATGTCATTTGGATTGTGCCTCATGTTTAATAACTACTTTTTAAAGCCACAATGTGACCAAAATTGCCATTTTTACAGACTTTTTCTCCTACTCAGAAGCTTCTATTTCGACCAATTTCAGGCATTAAAATGACTCTAAACTCACTTAATTTAGTTCCAAAAGTTATAATTCACAAGCAATAGTCATTTACAGTCAAAAAATTAAACATTAAAAAATTACCATTTCTGACCATCTGGAGACAGTTCGACAGGTCACGGGTCATCGTTTTTCATCAGAAAATTGATTTTTTGGACTGTAGAAAAATTGATTCAAAATGTCATTTGGATTGTGCCTCATGTTAAATAACTACTTTTTAAAGCCTCAATGTGACCAAAATTGCCATTTTTACAGACTTTTTCTCCTACTCAGAAGCTTCTTTTTCGACCAATTTCAGGCATTAAAATGACTCTAAACTCACTTAATTTAGTTCCAAAAGTGATAATTCACAAGCAATAGTCATTTACAGTCAAAAAATTAAACATTAAAAAATTACCATTTCTGACCATCTGGAGACAGTTCGACAGGTCACGAGTCATCTTTTGTCATCAGAAAATTGATTTTTTGGATTGTAGAAAAATTGATTCAAAATGTCATTTGGATTATGCCTCATGTTGAATAACTACTTTTTAAAGCCTCAATGTGACCAAAATTGCCATTATTGCAGACTTTTTCTCCTACTCAGAAGCTTCTATTTCGACTAATTTCAGGCATTAAAATGACTCTAAACTCACTTAATTTAGTTCCAAAAGTGATAATTCACAAGCAATAGTCATTTACAGTCAAAAAATTAAACATTAAAAAATTACCATTTCTGACCATCTGGAGACAGTTCGACAGGTCACGGGTCATCGTTTTTCATCAGAAAATTGATTTTTTGGACTGTAGAAAAATTGATTCAAAATGTCATTTGGATTGTGCCTCATGTTTAATAACTACTTTTTAAAGCCACAATGTGACCAAAATTGCCATTTTTACAGACTTTTTCTCCTACTCAGAAGCTTCTATTTCGACCAATTTCAGGCATTAAAATGACTCTAAACTCACTTAATTTAGTTCCAAAAGTTATAATTCACAAGCAATAGTCATTTACAGTCAAAAAATTAAACATTAAAAAATTACCATTTCTGACCATCTGGAGACAGTTCGACAGGTCACGGGTCATCGTTTTTCATCAGAAAATTGATTTTTTGGACTGTAGAAAAATTGATTCAAAATGTCATTTGGATTGTGCCTCATGTTAAATAACTACTTTTTAAAGCCTCAATGTGACCAAAATTGCCATTTTTACAGACTTTTTCTCCTACTCAGAAGCTTCTTTTTCAACCAATTTCAGGCATTAAAATGACTCTAAACTCACTTAATTTAGTTCCAAAAGTGATAATTCACAAGCAATAGTCATTTACAGTCAAAAAATTAAACATTAAAAAATTACCATTTCTGACCATCTGGAGACAGTTCGACAGGTCACGAGTCATCTTTTGTCATCAGAAAATTGATTTTTTGGATTGTAGAAAAATTGATTCAAAATGTCATTTGGATTATGCCTCATGTTGAATAACTACTTTTTAAAGCCTCAATGTGACCAAAATTGCCATTATTGCAGACTTTTTCTCCTACTCAGAAGCTTCTATTTCGACTAATTTCAGGCATTAAAATGACTCTAAACTCACTTAATTTAGTTCCAAAAGTGATAATTCACAAGCAATAGTCATTTACAGTCAAAAAATTAAACATTAAAAAATTACCATTTCTGACCATCTGGAGACAGTTCGACAGGTCACGGGTCATCTTTTGTCATCATAAAATTAATTTTTTGGATTGTAGAAAAATTGATTCAAAATGTCATTTGGATTGTGCCTCATGTTGAATAACTACTTTTTAAAGCCTCAATGTGACCAAAATTGCCATTATTGCAGACTTTTTCTCCTACTCAGAAGCTTCTATTTCGACTAATTTCAGGCATTAAAATGACTCTAAACTCACTTAATTTAGTTCCAAAAGTGATAATTCACAAGCAATAGTCATTTACAGTCAAAAAATTAAACATTAAAAAATTACCATTTCTGACCATCTGGAGACAGTTCGACAGGTCACGGGTCATCGTTTTTCATCAGAAAATTGTTTTTTTGGACTGTAGAAAAATAATTCAAAAAGTCATTTGAATTGTGCCTCATGTTGAATAACTACTTTTTAAAGCCACAATGTGACCAAAATTGCCATTTTTACAGACTTTTTCTCCTACTCAGAAGCTTCTATTTCGACCAATTTCAGGCATTAAAATGACTCTAAACTCACTTAATTTCATTCCAAAAGTGATAATTCACAAGCAATAGTCATTTACAGTCAAAAAATTGAACATTAAAAAATTACCATTTCTGACCATCTGGAGACAGTTCGACAGGTCACGGGTCATTGTTTTTCATCAGAAAATTGATTTTTTGGATTGTAGAAAAATTGATTCAAAATGTCATTTGGATTGTGCCTCATGTTGAATAACTACTTTTTAAAGCCTCAATGTGACCAAAATTGCCATTATTAAAGACTTTTTCTCCTACTCAGAAGCTTCTATTTCGACTAATTTCAGGCATTAAAATGACTCTAAACTCACTTAATTTAGTTCCAAAAGTGAAAATTCACAAGCAATAGTCATTTACAGTCAAAAAATTAAACATTAAAAAATTACCATTTCTGACCATCTGGAGTTAGTCCGACAGGTCACGGGTCATCGTTTTTCATCAGAAAATTGATTTTTTGGACTGTAGAAAAATTGATTCAAAATGTCATTTGGATTGTGCCTCATGTTAAATAACTACTTTTTAAAGCCTCAATGTGACCAAAATTACCATTTTTACAGACTTTTTCTCCTACTCAGAAGCTTCTTTTTCGACCAATTTCAGGCATTAAAATGACTCTAAACTCACTTAATTTAGTTCCAAAAGTGATAATTCACAAGCAATAGTCATTTACAGTCAAAAAATTAACAATTAAAAAATTACCATTTCTGACCATCTGGAGACAGTTCAACAGGTCACGGGTCATCGTTTTTCATCAGAAAATTGATTTTTTGGACTGTAGAAAAATTGATTCAAAATGTCATTTGGATTGTGCCTCATGTTGAATAACTACTTTTTAAAGCCACAATGTGACCAAAATTGCCATTTTTACAGACTTTTTCTCCTACTCAGAAGCTTCTATTTCGACCAATTTCAGGCATTAAAATGACTCTAAACTCACTTAATTTAGTTCCAAAAGTGATAATTCACAAGCAATAGTCATTTACAGTCAAAAAATTAAACATTAAAAAATTACCATTTCTGACCATCTGGAGACAGTTCGACAGGTCACGGGTCATCTTTTGTCATCAGAAAATTGATTTTTTGGATTGTAGAAAAATTCATTCAAAATGTCATTTGGATTTTGCCTCATGTTGAATAACTACTTTTTAAAGCCTCAATGTGACCAAAATTGCCATTATTGCAGACTTTTTCTCCTACTCAGAAGCTTCTATTTCGACTAATTTCAGGCATTAAAATGACTCTAAACTCACTTAATTTAGTTCCAAAAGTGAAAATTCACAAGCAATAGTCATTTACAGTCAAAAAATTAAACATTAAAAAATTATCATTTCTGACCATCTGGAGACAGTTCGACAGGTCACGGGTCATCTTTTGTCATCAGAAAATTGATTTTTTGGATTGTAGAAAAATTGATTCAAAATGTCATTTGGATTGTGCCTCATGTTGAATAACTACTTTTTAAAGCCTCAATGTGACCAAAATTGCCATTTTTACAGACTTTTTCTCCGACTCAGAAGCTTCTTTTTCGACCAATTTCAGGCATTAAAATGACTCTAAACTCACTTAATTTAGTTCCAAAAGTGATAATTCACAAGCAATAGTCATTTACAGTCAAAAAATTAAACATTAAAAAAAATTACCATTTCTGACCATCTGGAGACAGTTCGACAGGTCACGGGTCATCTTTTGTCATCAGAAAATTGATTTTTTGGATTGTAGAAAAATTGATTCAAAATGTCATTTGGATTATGCCTCATGTTGAATAACTACTTCTTAAAGCCTCAATGTGACCAAAATTGCCATTATTGCAGACTTTTTCTCCTACTCAGAAGCTTCTATTTCGACTAATTTCAGGCATTAAAATGACTCTAAACTCACTTAATTTAGTTCCAAAAGTGATAATTCACAAGCAATAGTCATTTACAGTCAAAAAATTAAACATTAAAAAATTACCATTTCTGACCATCTGGAGACAGTTCGACAGGTCACGGGTCATCTTTTGTCATCAGAAAATTGATTTTTTGGATTGTAGAAAAATTGATTCAAAATGTCATTTGGATTGTGCCTCATGTTGAATAACTACTTTTTAAAGCCTCAATGTGACCAAAATTGCCATTATTGCAGACTTTTTCTCCTATTCAGAAGCTTCTATTTCGACTAATTTCAGGCATTAAAATGACTCTAAACTCACTTAATTTAGTTCCAAAAGTGATAATTCACAAGCAATAGTCATTTACAGTCAAAAAATTAAACATTAAAAAATTACCATTTCTGACCATCTGGAGACAGTTCGACAGGTCACGGGTCATCGTTTTTCATCAGAAAATTGTTTTTTTGGACTGTAGAAAAATAATTCAAAAAGTCATTTGAATTGTGCCTCATGTTGAATAACTACTTTTTAAAGCCACAATGTGACCAAAATTGCGATTTTTACAGACTTTTTCTCCTACTCAGAAGCTTCTATTTCGACTAATTTCAGGCATTAAAATGACTCTAAACTCACTTAATTTCATTCCAAAAGTGATAATTCACAAGCAATAGTCATTTACAGTCAAAAAATTGAACATTAAAAAATTACCATTTCTGACCATCTGGAGACAGTTCGACAGGTCACGGGTCATCGTTTTTCATCAGAAAATTGATTTTTTGGATTGTAGAAAAATTGATTCAAAATGTCATTTGGATTGTGCCTCATGTTGAATAACTACTTTTTAAAGCCTCAATGTGACCAAAATTGCCATTATTGCAGACTTTTTCTCCTACTCAGAAGCTTCTATTTCGACTAATTTCAGGCATTAAAATGACTCTAAACTCACTTAATTTAGTTCCAAAAGTGAAAATTCACAAGCAATAGTCATTTACAGTCAAAAAATTAAACATTAAAAAATTACCATTTCTGACCATCTGGAGACAGTTCGACAGGTCACGGGTCATTGTTTTTCATCAGAAAATTGATTTTTTGGATTGTAGAAAAATTGATTCAAAATGTCATTTGGATTGTGCCTCATGTTGAATAACTACTTTTTAAAGCCTCAATGTGACCAAAATTGCCATTATTAAAGACTTTTTCTCCTACTCAGAAGCTTCTATTTCGACTAATTTCAGGCATTAAAATGACTCTAAACTCACTTAATTTAGTTCCAAAAGTGAAAATTCACAAGCAATAGTCATTTACAGTCAAAAAATTAAACATTAAAAAATTACCATTTCTGACCATCTGGAGTTAGTCCGACAGGTCACGGGTCATCGTTTTTCATCAGAAAATTGATTTTTTGGACTGTAGAAAAATTGATTCAAAATGTCATTTGGATTGTGCCTCATGTTAAATAACTACTTTTTAAAGCCTCAATGTGACCAAAATTACCATTTTTACAGACTTTTTCTCCTACTCAGAAGCTTCTTTTTCGACCAATTTCAGGCATTAAAATGACTCTAAACTCACTTAATTTAGTTCCAAAAGTGATAATTCACAAGCAATAGTCATTTACAGTCAAAAAATTAACAATTAAAAAATTACCATTTCTGACCATCTGGAGACAGTTCAACAGGTCACGGGTCATCGTTTTTCATCAGAAAATTGATTTTTTGGACTGTAGAAAAATTGATTCAAAATGTCATTTGGATTGTGCCTCATGTTGAATAACTACTTTTTAAAGCCACAATGTGACCAAAATTGCCATTTTTACAGACTTTTTCTCCTACTCAGAAGCTTCTATTTCGACCAATTTCAGGCATTAAAATGACTCTAAACTCACTTAATTTAGTTCCAAAAGTGATAATTCACAAGCAATAGTCATTTACAGTCAAAAAATTAAACATTAAAAAATTACCATTTCTGACCATCTGGAGACAGTTCGACAGGTCACGGGTCATCTTTTGTCATCAGAAAATTGATTTTTTGGATTGTAGAAAAATTCATTCAAAATGTCATTTGGATTTTGCCTCATGTTGAATAACTACTTTTTAAAGCCTCAATGTGACCAAAATTGCCATTATTGCAGACTTTTTCTCCTACTCAGAAGCTTCTATTTCGACTAATTTCAGGCATTAAAATGACTCTAAACTCACTTAATTTAGTTCCAAAAGTGAAAATTCACAAGCAATAGTCATTTACAGTCAAAAAATTAAACATTAAAAAATTATCATTTCTGACCATCTGGAGACAGTTCGACAGGTCACGGGTCATCTTTTGTCATCAGAAAATTGATTTTTTGGATCTTAGAAAAATTGATTCAAAATGTCATTTGGATTGTGCCTCATGTTGAATAACTACTTTTTAAAGCCTCAATGTGACCAAAATTGCCATTTTTACAGACTTTTTCTCCGACTCAGAAGCTTCTTTTTCGACCAATTTCAGGCATTAAAATGACTCTAAACTCACTTAATTTAGTTCCAAAAGTGATAATTCACAAGCAATAGTCATTTACAGTCAAAAAATTAAACATTAAAAAATTACCATTTCTGACCATCTGGAGACAGTTCGACAGGTCACGGGTCATCTTTTGTCATCAGAAAATTGATTTTTTGGATTGTAGAAAAATTGATTCAAAATGTCATTTGGATTATGCCTCATGTTGAATAACTACTTTTTAAAGCCTCAATGTGACCAAAATTGCCATTATTGCAGACTTTTTCTCCTACTCAGAAGCTTCTATTTCGACTAATTTCAGGCATTAAAATGACTCTAAACTCACTTAATTTAGTTCCAAAAGTGATAATTCACAAGCAATAGTCATTTACAGTCAAAAAATTAAACATTAAAAAATTACCATTTCTGACCATCTGGAGACAGTTCGACAGGTCACGGGTCATCTTTTGTCATCAGAAAATTGATTTTTTGGATTGTAGAAAAATTGATTCAAAATGTCATTTGGATTGTGCCTCATGTTGAATAACTACTTTTTAAAGCCTCAATGTGACCAAAATTGCCATTATTGCAGACTTTTTCTCCTATTCAGAAGCTTCTATTTCGACTAATTTCAGGCATTAAAATGACTCTAAACTCACTTAATTTAGTTCCAAAAGTGATAATTCACAAGCAATAGTCATTTACAGTCAAAAAATTGAACATTAAAAAATTACCATTTCTGACCATCTGGAGACAGTTCGACAGGTCACGGGTCATCGTTTTTCATCAGAAAATTGATTTTTTGGATTGTAGAAAAATTGATTCAAAATGTCATTTGGATTGTGCCTCATGTTGAATAACTACTTTTTAAAGCCTCAATGTGACCAAAATTGCCATTATTGCAGACTTTTTCTCCTACTCAGAAGCTTCTATTTCGACTAATTTCAGGCATTAAAATGACTCTAAACTCACTTAATTTAGTTCCAAAAGTGAAAATTCACAAGCAATAGTCATTTACAGTCAAAAAATTAAACATTAAAAAATTACCATTTCTGACCATCTGGAGACAGTTCGACAGGTCACGGGTCATTGTTTTTCATCAGAAAATTGATTTTTTGGATTGTAGAAAAATTGATTCAAAATGTCATTTGGATTGTGCCTCATGTTGAATAACTACTTTTTAAAGCCTCAATGTGACCAAAATTGCCATTATTAAAGACTTTTTCTCCTACTCAGAAGCTTCTATTTCGACTAATTTCAGGCATTAAAATGACTCTAAACTCACTTAATTTAGTTCCAAAAGTGAAAATTCACAAGCAATAGTCATTTACAGTCAAAAAATTAAACATTAAAAAATTACCATTTCTGACCATCTGGAGTTAGTCCGACAGGTCACGGGTCATCGTTTTTCATCAGAAAATTGATTTTTTGGACTGTAGAAAAATTGATTCAAAATGTCATTTGGATTGTGCCTCATGTTAAATAACTACTTTTTAAAGCCTCAATGTGACCAAAATTACCATTTTTACAGACTTTTTCTCCTACTCAGAAGCTTCTTTTTCGACCAATTTCAGGCATTAAAATGACTCTAAACTCACTTAATTTAGTTCCAAAAGTGATAATTCACAAGCAATAGTCATTTACAGTCAAAAAATTAACAATTAAAAAATTACCATTTCTGACCATCTGGAGACAGTTCAACAGGTCACGGGTCATCGTTTTTCATCAGAAAATTGATTTTTTGGACTGTAGAAAAATTGATTCAAAATGTCATTTGGATTGTGCCTCATGTTGAATAACTACTTTTTAAAGCCACAATGTGACCAAAATTGCCATTTTTACAGACTTTTTCTCCTACTCAGAAGCTTCTATTTCGACCAATTTCAGGCATTAAAATGACTCTAAACTCACTTAATTTAGTTCCAAAAGTGATAATTCACAAGCAATAGTCATTTACAGTCAAAAAATTAAACAATAAAAAATTACCATTTCTGACCATCTGGAGACAGTTCGACAGGTCACGGGTCATCTTTTGTCATCAGAAAATTGATTTTTTGGATTGTAGAAAAATTCATTCAAAATGTCATTTGGATTTTGCCTCATGTTGAATAACTACTTTTTAAAGCCTCAATGTGACCAAAATTGCCATTATTGCAGACTTTTTCTCCTACTCAGAAGCTTCTATTTCGACTAATTTCAGGCATTAAAATGACTCTAAACTCACTTAATTTAGTTCCAAAAGTGATAATTCACAAGCAATAGTCATTTACAGTCAAAAAATTAAACATTAAAAAATTACCATTTCTGACCATCTGGAGACAGTTCGACAGGTCACGGGTCATCTTTTGTCATCAGAAAATTGATTTTTTGGATTGTAGAAAAATTGATTCAAAATGTCATTTGGATTGTGCCTCATGTTGAATAACTACTTTTTAAAGCCTCAATGTGACCAAAATTGCCATTATTGCAGACTTTTTCTCCTATTCAGAAGCTTCTATTTCGACTAATTTCAGGCATTAAAATGACTCTAAACTCACTTAATTTAGTTCCAAAAGTGATAATTCACAAGCAATAGTCATTTACAGTCAAAAAATTAAACATTAAAAAATTACCATTTCTGACCATCTGGAGACAGTTCGACAGGTCACGGGTCATCGTTTTTCATCAGAAAATTGTTTTTTTGGACTGTAGAAAAATAATTCAAAAAGTCATTTGAATTGTGCCTCATGTTGAATAACTACTTTTTAAAGCCACAATGTGACCAAAATTGCGATTTTTACAGACTTTTTCTCCTACTCAGAAGCTTCTATTTCGACCAATTTCAGGCATTAAAATGACTCTAAACTCACTTAATTTCATTCCAAAAGTGATAATTCACAAGCAATAGTCATTTACAGTCAAAAAATTAAACATTAAAAAATTACCATTTCTGACCATCTGGAGACAGTTCGACAGGTCACGGGTCATCGTTTTTCATCAGAAAATTGATTTTTTGGATTGTAGAAAAATTGATTCAAAATGTCATTTGGATTGTGCCTCATGTTGAATAACTAATTTTTAAAGCCTCAATGTGACCAAAATTGCCATTATTGCAGACTTTTTCTCCTACTCAGAAGCTTCTATTTCGACTAATTTCAGGCATTAAAATGACTCTAAACTCACTTAATTTAGTTCCAAAAGTGAAGATTCACAAGCAATAGTCATTTACAGTCAAAAAATTAAACATTAAAAAATTACCATTTCTGACCATCTGGAGTTAGTTCGACAGGTCACGGGTCATCGTTTTTCATCAGAAAATTGATTTTTTGGACTGTAGAAAAATTGATTCAAAATGTCATTTGGATTGTGCCTCATGTTAAATAACTACTTTTTAAAGCCTCAATGTGACCAAAATTACCATTTTTACAGACTTTTTCTCCTACTCAGAAGCTTCTTTTTCGACCAATTTCAGGCATTAAAATGACTCTAAACTCACTTAATTTAGTTCCAAAAGTGATAATTCACAAGCAATAGTCATTTACAGTCAAAAAATTAAACATTAAAAAATTACCATTTCTGACCATCTGGAGACAGTTCAACAGGTCACGGGTCATCGTTTTTCATCAGAAAATTGATTTTTTGGACTGTAGAAAAATTGATTCAAAATGTCATTTGGATTGTGCCTCATGTTGAATAACTACTTTTTAAAGCCACAATGTGACCAAAATTGCCATTTTTACAGACTTTTTCTCCTACTCAGAAGCTTCTATTTCGACCAATTTCAGGCATTAAAATGACTCTAAACTCACTTAATTTAGTTCCAAAAGTGATAATTCACAAGCAATAGTCATTTACAGTAAAAAAATTAAACATTAAAAAATTACCATTTCTGACCATCTGGAGACAGTTCGACAGGTCACGGGTCATCTTTTGTCATCAGAAAATTGATTTTTTGGATTGTAGAAAAATTCATTCAAAATGTCATTTGGATTTTGCCTCATGTTGAATAACTACTTTTTAAAGCCTCAATGTGACCAAAATTGCCATTATTGCAGACTTTTTCTCCTACTCA
>NW_028187429.1:0-89000 GCF_964204655.1 Triturus cristatus
ACTTGTGTGCCAGTTCCATGGCTATCACGCATTTGTGCTGCAGAAGGGGGGTGCCAGTGTTGGACCCACATGTTACTCCACATGAACTGTTCATGTGTACTTCGAGTTGCCTCTGCAATCCCGAATACATGACTAATAAAGGTGTCCCTATGCCTCCAAGGTGCCTCTTCTCAGTCAATGCTGGTGTGTTGCCACGGTGCATCCGGCATGTCTGGCATGGTTTTCCATGATAGTGGCTATGTGTCTATGTGTCGAGTAGCAAGATGCAAGCTGTTTGTGTGGGATTAGACTGTGTATTGTGCATGATGTCCATGACTGTGTGGGTATTGTGACATGTGCCATCCCCATGCATCCAATGTTGTCCAGGCCACCATTCTCTGCATCCACCTGACTCAATGTTAGACGGACCGGGAGGGTCGGCCGAGGACAAGGGGAGAGGTCTCCGGGGAGAGCCGTCTCCAGCGATCGTACAGATAAATAACTTCCCCCACACAGACAGACACCACACAGGGAGAAGATTTAGCGTTCTTTATAGGCAATTTCTTAAGGTACGATGAAATGGTACAAGGAGGTCTGGACTCAGGGGTCCCCTCGATTCGAGTCTCTCAGGTTGGGGAAAAGGGGGTAGCGGGACAGTCTGGTTACCAGTCTGGTAGCTGAGATGGAATGGTGGATAGCTCACAATCCTCGAGCTCGGTGTTCTAGCTTGGACGGGCCGCGGCAGTGCCAGCAGGTCCCGGTGAAGATGGTCGATACACGGTCCGCGGCAGCGCCAGCAGGTCCCGGTGAAGATGGTCGTTACACGGTCCGCGGCAGCGCCAGCAGGTCCCGATGAAGGTGGTCGTTACAACGGTCCGTGGCAGCGCCAGCAGGTCCCGACGAGGATGGATGTTACAGAAGGCCGCGGCAGCGCCAGCAGGCAGGACGATAGTTCACAAGGCAGGACTACGGCAGCGCCAGTAGTCCGTCAAGGCTGAGTTCTCTCGGTGTCTCTCGACTCCAGGATACAACTGCCTTCCTGCTCTGGGGCTGCCCTAGTTATAGGTCTGGCGCCCTTTGATGTCCGGACCCTCGCACTTGGAGGTCGGGGGGTCCGGGATGAGGGTGTCCAGACACCCAGCAGGGGGTGGAGCCAGCGCCTGGGGGAGCTGGATGGGGATCGGCACCTGGCGGGGGAGAGCCCTTGACGCTTCTTTCTCCCATTGACCTGCCAAGTGGTCCGTTCACCTCCTGGGTGGATGGTGGTGCCGGGATGTCGGGGCCGGCCAGGCCCAGGGTTAGGGTCGGGTGGAGGCCACGCGGACTCGTGGCGCAGGGCCCAAGATGGCGGCTGAGCCGGCCGGGGGAGCCGGTAGTGGTTCGGTCCCGTGATACATGGATGTCCAGGGGCAGGAGTTCCGTTGGGAGACGGGGTGCGGGTGATTCTTGTGGATAACACCTGGTGGGCCGGGGCTTGGGCCCTGTCATGCGGGGAGGGAGCAAGCCCTTCATGTGGCCTGTCCAACATGCGTCCCCCCCAGCTGAAGGCGGGGAGAGTCACCCATCCTCTTGGGGACTCTTCTCGTCGAGGCGGAAAAAGCGTGACAGGCCATCTGCGTTGGCGTGGTCTTGGCCCGGTCGATGTTCCACGGTGAAGTCCATCCCCTGCAGGGAGATGGACCAGCGCAATAGTTTTGGGTTTTCCCCCCGCATCTGCATCAGCCACTGCAGGGGTCGATGGTCGGTTTGCACCCGGAAGTGGGTACCGAAGAGATAGGGCCGGAGTTTTTTGAGGGCCCACACTACTGCGAAGGCCTCCCTCTCGATTGTGCTCCAGCGCTGTTCTTGGGCCAGGAGGCGTCTGCTGATGAAGGCCACCGGCTGGTCACGACCCTCGGGGTTCAGCTGGGAAAGGACCGCCCCGATGCCGTGGTCGGAGGCGTCTGTCTGTACAATGAATTCCCGACTGTAATCGGGGGCCTGGAGCACAGGGGCGGTGCACAGGGCGGCCTTCAGCTTCTCGAAGGCCGCTTGACAGTCGGGGGTCCAGTTAATCCGCTTCGGGGGGTTTTTGGACGTGAGACCCGTGAGGGGCCCCACAATGCTGCCATAGTCCTTCACGAACCGCCGGTAGTAGCCGGTGAGTCCCAAGAAGGCTCGGACCTCGGTCTGCGTGACGGGGGGCTGCCAGGACTGGATGGCAGCAATTTTAAGTTGCAGCGGGGCCACCAGACCGCTTCCCACCTGGTGTCCGAGGTAGGTCACGGACCCTTGACCAATTTGGCACTTGCCGGCCTTAATCGTGAGGCCGGCCCGCTGGAGGGCCTGCAGGACCTCTTGGAGGTGGTGAAGGTGGTCGGACCAGTGGCGGCTGTATACAGCGATATCGTCCAGGTAGGCGGCGCTGAATTCTTCGAGCCCCGCCAAGACCTGGTTCACTAGACGTTGAAAAGTAGCGGGGGCATTCTTCATGCCGAAGGGCATGACCTTGAAGTGGTAGTGGCCATCGGGGGTAGAGAAGGCGGACCGTTCCTGGGCCCGGGGTGTGAGACCGATCTGCCAGTAGCCCGCTGTTAGGTCGAAGATGCTGAGGTAGCGGGCGGCCCCCAGGCGGTCGATCAACTTATCCGCTCGGGGGATAGGATGAGCGTCGGTCCGGGTGACAGCGTTCAAGCCCCGATAGTCGACGCAGAATCGCAGTTCAGGAGTGGTGCCGGGGGCAGCGGCTTTGGGGACCAGTACGACCGGGCTGGCCCAGGGGCTGTCCGAGGGCTCGATGACCCCGAGCGTGAGCATCTTGGATACTTCCTCTTGGATGCAGGCCCGTACCCGATCTGGCACGCGGTAGGCCCGGTGTCGGATAGGGGGACTGTCCCCGGTGTCCACGTCGTGCAAGCACCAAGGGGTGATCCCTGGGGTGAGGGAAAACAGTGTAGCGAACCGCAGCAGGAGGTCCCGGCAGCCCTGGCGTTGCTCTGGGGTGAGGGCATCGGAGAGCCGGACCCCGTCCACGGAACCGTCGTTCTCCTGGGTCTTCAGGAGATCAGGGAGGGGCTCGGAGTCTTCTTCCGCCCCACTGTCCGTAGCCATCAGGAGGCTGAGTTCCGAGCGCACAAAGTGTGGTTTGAGTCTGTTGGTGTGGAGGACCCGGAGGGGGTTCCGGGGGGACTCCATGTCGATGAGGTAGGTGACGGGGCTCTTGCGTTCGACCACCTTGAAGGGCCCCGTCCACTTATCTTGCAAGGCACATGGTTCGGTGGGGGACATCACCCACACTTGTTGACCAGGTTCGAATTCGACGGAGGAGGCATTCTGATCGTACCATTTTTTCATGTCCTCCTGACTGGCCTCGAGGTTCGCTTTTGCCATCTCCCTGAAGCGCCGGGTCTGATTGCGTAGTGCCAGGATGTACTTGAAGACGTCTGGAGGGGTCTTTAGGGGGGCCATCTCCCAACCTTCTTTGACTAGGCTGAGGGGCCCTCGCACGGGGTGCCCGTACAGGAGTTCGAAAGGGCTAAAGCCGAGGGACTTCTGGGGAACTTCTCGATAGGCGAAGAGGAGGCACGGGAGTAGTACATCCCACTGGCGACGGTGGGGCTCTTCCAATCCCCCAATCATCCCCTTGAGGGTGCGGTTGAATCGCTCCACTAGTCCGTTCCCTTGAGGGTGATAGGGGGTCGTGAATCGGTAGGTGACCCCGCACTGTTGCCAGAGGGACTTCATATATTTCGAGATAAAGTTTGTGCCTCGGTCGCTGACGACTTCTCGGGGGAAGCCCACCCGGGAGAAGATCCCCATTAGGGCCCGGCCGACCACCGGAGCTGTTACAGTTCGCAGGGGCACAGCCTCGGGGTAGCGGGTGGCGTGGTCCACCAGTACCAGGATGAACCGATGTCCTTGTGCCGTGCGGGGGTCCAGGGGCCCCACAATGTCTATTCCCACCCTCTCAAACGGGGTGGTGACCACTGGGAAGGGTTGCAGAGGGGCTTTGAGCTTACGGCCGCTCTTCCCACTGGCCTGGCATGTGGGGCAGGACCGGCAGTGGTTAAGGACGTCGTTCCGCATCTTCGGCCAGAAAAAGTAGGTCACTAGGCGACTGTAGGTTTTGTCCTGGCCCAGGTGTCCAGCCAGGGGAACATCGTGGGCCAAAGTTAGTAGGAAGTCTCTGAAGCGGAGGGGCACCACCAGCACTCGACTGGCCCCTAACTCTGCGATTCTTTGTTCACTGTATAGCAGGTCGTTATCCCAATAGACCCAATGAGTTCCGGTGGAGTCCCCTGCGCTCTGGGCGCTGGCTTGCTGGTGGAGTCCCTCGAGGGAGGGGCAGGTCTTCTGCTCCTGGCGGAACTGTTCCTGGGTGGGCCCCCCTTCTTGACGCCACTGAGCCAGGCCGGGAAGGTCCTGGGGCTGGGCGACCCCTTCGGGCGTTGGCTCTGGGGGGTCGGTATCGTCGTTGTCCTCTACTGGGGCGACCGGGGAGGAGGTGCTGGCCATTCTGGTTCTTCTGGTCGGGGGACGGCACGGGCGGCCATGGACCGGGTGGATACACAGGCCCAGTCCGGGAGGCCCAGCATCCCCAGGTGCTCTCTTCTTTCGACGGCGGCCCACGGGGAACTCTCAAGGTCATTTCCCAGGAGGCAGTCCACGGGGGCATCCTCCCGGACCGTCACCTTCAACAGGCCGGAGACCCCTCCCCATTCGAAGGGGACGCAGGCCATCTGACACAGACTTTCGGAATTGTCGGCTGAGCAGACGGGGCAGAGAATGTTCGGCAGGATCTGCTCGGGTTTCGCCAGGTGACAGCGGACGGCCATCACACTGGCCCCTGTGTCACGTAGGGCTTCGGCCCGATGCCCATTAATGTTCACCCACTGGCCATATTTCCGGGTGTTGGCGGGTAGGGGAGCCCGCGGGACCATGTCTTTTCCCCCTAGGCACGCTAGAACCATGGCGGCCGGTTCCCACTCTTGTTGGGCCTGCTCATATTCTTCCTGTTCCTCGGAGATTTGTTCTCCCCCCAGGGCGGCGGCAGCTACCTGGCGGGGCTTTGGCGTTTGGTTCTGCGGGCAGCTCGGGTCACTGGCGTAGTGGCCGACTCGCAGGCATCGGTGGCACGTGACGTTGGCTCGGAACCCCGTGCGCATCGGGGGGTTGCCCCGGCCGGCCGGGGGCGGGGTGCTGGCCGTGGGAGTGGCCAGGATGGTGTCTCTCCCTCGCCCCTGGCCTCCTCCTCCTCCTCGGGGACGGTGCTGACCTTGGTTGTTTCGGTTTTGCTCGTGTGGTCCTCTCCGGCCCACTCGGGTGCTTTCCCATCGGTCAGCTTCGGCGGCGAGTTGCCGTGGGTCAGTCAATTTACTGTCGAGGAGGTGCTGCCTGAGCTCGACGAAGCAGTTGTTCGACAGGTGCTCCCATACCATAAGATTAAAGAGTTGCTCGTAGGTTGTTACGTGGCTTTCCTTGATCCAACCCTCGAAGGCTCGGCTGAAATAGTTGACGTATTCCACCCAAGTTGTACCCGGGATCCGGGTGCAGTCTCGGAACCTCTGGCGGTACATCTCGGGTGTGAGCCCATAGCGGGTGAGGAGGGCAGCCTTCATGTGGTCGTAGGATGACATCTGATGATCTGGGAGCTGCAGTAGGGCATCGCGGCCTTCGTTGACGAACCTCCCCCATAGGCCGGCTCCCCAATCACTCCGGTCGATCCGGTGGGAGGTCATGGCGATCTCGTAGGCTTTGAACCACTGTTGTATGTCGTCCTCTCGGACATACTCTCGGACAACATCCTTGGGCATGTGGACTTTCTTCTCGGTTGCTCCCGGGGTGTGCGGTCGCTCAGGCACCCCCGGTTCTTTATTCTGTTTCCGAAGTTCTATTTCCGCCAGTTTGCGCTCGTGTTCGAATGTTATTCTTTTCTCCTCGAGCTCTCTCTGCCTCTGTTTTTCTTCCCGTTCTTCTCGGAGCCGCAGATGTTCTAGATTTAGTTTTTGCTCGGCTAACTTTAGTTCACCGTCCATCTTGAGTCGTGCCATTTCCAACTCATGTAATCTGGTTCTTTCTCTTTCTTGGATCTCTTCCTGCGAGAGGCCCGTTCCTCGCTCCTCGGGAGCCGTGGCGTTCCCCTCTGGTGCTACACCGTTTTGGTCGGAGGATCCGGCGACCCCGGTTTCCGCCCACGACTCAAGGGCGTGCTTCAAATCGTCTTTGGTACTCAGGCTGGTGGTAGCAATGCCTAGTTCCATGCAGAATTGTTTAAGTTCGCGGTGGCTATATTCTTCCAATTTATCCATTTGGAATTTCTCAGTGGAACCGCTATCTTTGGCTGACATCGTGGTTTTGTCGTGGGGTGAGCTACTCTCTGTACGATTACGCGTTGATTCGGATCGCGCCGCTGGCCACCAATGTTAGACGGACCGGGAGGGTCGGCCGAGGACAAGGGGAGAGGTCTCCGGGGAGAGCCGTCTCCAGCGATCGTACAGATAAATAACTTCCCCCCCACAGACAGACACCACACAGGGAGAAGATTTAGCGTTCTTTATAGGCAATCTCTTAAGGTACGATGAAATGGTACAAGGAGGTCTGGATTCAGGGGTCCCCTCGATTCGAGTCTCTCAGGTTGGGGAAAAGGGGGTAGCGGGACAGTCTGGTTACCAGTCTGGTAGCTGAGATGGAATGGTGGATAGCTCACAATCCTTGAGCTCGGTGTTCTAGCTTGGACGGGCCGCGGCAGTGCCAGCAGGTCCCGGTGAAGATGGTCGATACACGGTCCGCGGCAGCGCCAGCAGGTCCCGGTGAAGATGGTCGTTACACGGTCCGCGGCAGCGCCAGCAGGTCCCGATGAAGGTGGTCGTTACAACGGTCCGCGGCAGCGCCAGCAGGTCCCGACGAGGATGGATGTTACAGAAGGCCGCGGCAGCGCCAGCAGGCAGGACGATAGTTCACAAGGCAGGACTACGGCAGCGCCAGTAGTCCGTCAAGGCTGAGTTCTCTCGGTGTCTCTCGACTCCAGGATACAACTGCCTTCCTGCTCTGGGGCTGCCCTAGTTATAGGTCTGGCGCCCTTTGATGTCCAGACCCTCGCACTTGGAGGTCGGGGGGTCCGGGATGAGGGTGTCCAGACACCCAGCAGGGGGTGGAGCCAGCGCCTGGGGGAGCTGGATGGGGATCAGCACCTGGCGGGGGAGAGCCCTTGACGCTTCTTTCTCCCATTGACCTGCCAAGTGGTCCGTTCACCTCCTGGGTGGATGGTGGTGCCGGGATGTCGGGGCCGGCCAGGCCCAGGGTTAGGGTCGGGTGGAGGCCACGCGGACTCGTGGCGCAGGGCCCAAGATGGCGGCTGAGCCGGCCGGGGGAGCCGGTAGTGGTTCGGTCCCGTGATACATGGATGTCCGGGGGCAGGAGTTCCGTTGGGCGACGGGGTGCGGGTGATTCTTGTGGATAACACCTGGCGGGCCGGGGCTTGGGCCCTGTCATGCGGGGAGGGAGCAAGCCCTTCATGTGGCCTGTCCAACACTCAAGCTTGCAGGACAAGGTTCTGCCACCTGTCTACACATACCTGGGTGCCCCCCAGGACACTCGACATGATCCCTGACCTCTGCGCATGACTGTTGCTGTACTCAATATGTCGGCATGGTTGTGCGGCCACCCCCTCAGCTGGTTGGGCCCATCACGGGTGTGTATGGTGCTCCATGTCTGTCTTACCTAATACACTGTGACCCGTATGTCCTGTGCCAGACTCAGGCCACAGGGTGTGGATGGTTGAAGTCAAAAGAGAACTCAGGCATGTTTAGACTTTACAAGACACATGTAAGGTAATAATGCAACCAGCAGGCATCTTCTCTTCATGGTGTGACTTTTTATTTTAGGGGGGGGGGGGTTTGACATGAGGGGCTTTCCGGGTGTGTGGAATCCAAAGTTCACTAGGGGAGTTGGTGTCCTTGCCATTAGAAATCCTCAGAGTCCATGCCACAGTCTTTGGCAACATTGGTCAGACAGTGACCAGCAAGGCCATGTGGCAGAGAATGTCTTTTGATGCTGTGCTGCTGTTGCTCCAGTGGGCCAGGTGCCAGGCCAGGTGTCCTGGGAGATGGTGCTGTAGCGCCGACCCTCACGGTCTTTTCTGTGGACGACCTGCCCTCCTGCGGGGACCCTCAGAAGCAGGCCGTGACGATGTTTGGGATGCTCCATCGGATGTTTCCTCCTCCTCCTCCTGATCCCTCCCTGTGGGTGGTGATGTTCTACGCCTTCTGGCACAGGGAGGGTTCCCCATGTTGTCGGCCATCCGATGGAGTGTACTGTGAATTCCCGTGAACACCGTCACGAGCTCAGCCTGTCTGTCCTCCATCCTCCATTGGTGTTGCAGTAGACAGGCATGTTGCTCCGCATGTTGCTGGGCCTGCTGGGTCTTGATCCCCTCGAGGATGGACACAACCTGGGCCATGCCCGTGGTGTCCTGCCGGTATGTGTCCAGGATGTTTCGGACATGGGAAAATACCGGTTCCTCAGCCAACTGGTCAGGCTGGCGCCTCCGCCGTCCTCCACTCCCACCACCCCTGCCCACTTGCACCTGGCCTGCCCTTGTGGGCACATCGGGTCTCCGGGACCCCTGAGGGGTGGCATTGGCGTTGTCGCCTGCCTCCTCCTGGGTGCCCGGGACACCGTGTCCCTCCTGGCCAGCCTGGCTGCTTTGTGGTTTTGGGGAAGGGATCCTGGGTGTCTCCTGGGATGTGGCAGGAGTGGGGGTGGTGGTTTGCCCCGCTGTACCTGACGCAGGTGCTGCAGGTCGTTGGACACCAGAGGGGCCAGGTTGGTCGGGGTCGGGTTCGTCCACAGAGTGGTGAGAGTAGTCGCTGCCGGTGGCTCCTTCATCCCGCCGACCCGGGTCCTGTGAGTCTTCCCCCCCAGTGTTGGGGGGTGATCCACGACGTTGACCTGTGTGTGAGAGAGACAATGTTAATTTTGTTCCATGCAACATCCATGTTTCATTAGTTTCAAAGTTGGCACATTTCCTCTGGGAATTTGGATATGTCTTGCATTCCACTCACAGTGCACTTGTGCATGGGTATGCCCCTTGGGAACAGCTTTGGCGACTTTACCTATGTGTGGCACAGTCTTACTTGCTGCGTCAAGTGTGACTGCAGTCAGCAGTGGAGTGGGCAGGTGTGGCAAGCCGTGCATTGGCGCCTTCCGTGTGGCACTGTACGTGGGCACATGCAGTTGTTCCACACACTTATATGATGCAGGTAGCTGTCGTTGTGCTCGTGCACAGGTTGTGACATGGCCCTGTGTTTTGCCATGGAGGAGAGGGGGGGTGCTGACACTGGCCACCCTTGTCTACATGCACGCAGTCCACCTGCTGACTGGCACACATTCCCACACACCACAAGGCTGATTTGCTCTCCCTGTGTGTCCCTCCCTCTCTGTCCCCCTCTCCCCCCCTCTGTGTGTCAGCCTCCTCCCTCTGTCCGTCTCCCTGTGTCTCCCTCCCTCTCTGTCCCCCTCTCCCTCCCTCTGTGTGTCAGCCTCCTCCCTCTGTCCGTCTCCCTGTGTCTCCCTCCCTCTCTGTCCCCCTCTCCCTCCCTCTGTGTGTCACCCTCTGTCACCTCAGCCCAGCTTACTGTGCACACACTTTTTGCAGATCTTTGAATGGGCCTTGGATTGTTGATGTGAGTTTGTTTCTGATCTCCAGGCACCCATTGGGTGTTGTGTCTGCACTGCTGCTGTGGTGGTGTGTGCTGCCACTCTTTCACAGTGTTGGCTGTTCATTATCTGCTGTCATGTGCAAGAACGTGCCGTCACCCCCATGTGTTAATGCAAGGCGTCTGCCATTTGCTGGCAAGTCTTTCCTGTGTGGGGACACACTGTTTGTCTGGCTGTGACCTAGGCCATATGGGCAGGGGGCATTGTTGTCTGCTTCTGAGTTGCACTATGTGATTTTTTTGGGCCCACCCTCCCGCCATCCGGCTTACTGTCTCATGTGTTGGTGTCTTCTGTGGCCTGTGACTTGACATTGTCCAGCTGGGTGCATGGGGCATGGTGGCGCCAGTGGCATGTGCGTGTTCATGGAGTGTGGTTGAGTCATGCGATAGCTTGGGGTGGTTGCGTGCCTGTTTGTGAGTTTGGTTGTGGATGACGTTCCCCCCATGTGAGGTGCGTTGTTTGTGTACTTACCCAGGTCTCGGAGTCCTCATAATCCCTCCACTGCCTCCACCGGCAGTATGGCCATCACCCTCTCCTCCCAGGGATGGTAGTGTACGGGTCTGCGGGACGGCCCTCTTCCAGTGACGGTGGCCTGGTTGTGTTCATCCGTCATCTTGGCTCGGACCCTCCTCCGCAGATCGTACCACCTGGCTTGGCATTCCTGCTTGTTCCTTCTGGTGTCCGCAACAGCATTCACAGCATCGACGATGGTCTGCCACATGGCTGTTTTCTCTGAAATTCTGGGCTGTCTGACCAATGTTCCAAAGAGGTGTGGCTCGACTCTGAGGATTTCATCGACAAGGACCTCCAACTCTCGGCTAGTGAACTTTGGATTCTTGTTAGTGGGCATGGTGAGGGGTGTGGGTGTGGATGGTGGGGGGGGTGTGTGGATGGTTGTGGGTGTGTGGGTGTGGTTGTGCAGGTGTGTGTGTGAATGTGATGAGGGGGTGTTTGTGAAGGTGTGTGTGTGAAGGTGTGCAAGTGTAAGGTGTGGTGAAGCTTCTAGTATGGTGCTGTAGGTTGTCTGTGGGGTCTGGCAGCAGTGAGTCTGTTGCAAAGGCTCATGGTTTGTGTGTGTGGGCCCTTTTTATTGGTCCATTGGTGGGTGTGGCTGTGTTTGAACTTTGGGTGGGTGTGTTATAAGGAGTGGTGGTGTTTTGGGCCTCTGTTTGTTTTTGGCAGTTGCAGGTCAGTGAATGTGTTGTTTTGGTGGTTGTTGGACATGTTTTGTGGCTTTGTGCCATTCGAATGGTGTATTCTTGTGTCGTTTTGGTTTGTCCTGGCTGTGTACGTGCGTTTTTAGCGTGTGTACGGTGTGTACATGGCCCATTTTGTGGTACAGTGCTGTCCTTGTGTGTGGCTTGGTACGACTCGTACATGCGGTTGTGATGTTGGGGCCTGGGGTGCGCTCCGTACTTAGGATGTTGTGGTGGGGGTACGCTCCATGCATAGGCGGGTGGGGGTACGACTCTAACGTACACGGGTGTAGATACACGGGGGTACGACACTAATGTAGAGGGGGGGGTACGACACGTACATGGGTGTAGATACACGGGGGGTACGACACGTACAGGGGTGTACACACACGGGGGGTACGACACGTACACGGGTGTACATACATGGGGGTACGACACGTACACGGGTGTACATACACGGGGGTACGACACGTACAGGGGTGTACATACACGGGGGGTACGACACGTACACGGGTGTACATACACGGGTGGGGGTACGACACGTACAGGGGTGTACATACACGGGGGGTACGACACGTACACGGGTGTACATACACGGGTGGGGGTACGACTCTAACGTACACGGGTGTAGATACACGGGGGTACGACACGAATGTAGAGGGGGGGGTACGACACGTACACGGGTGTAGATACACGGGGGGTACGACACGTACAGGGGTGTACACACACGGGGGGTACGACACGTACACGGGTGTACATACACGGGGGTACGACACGTACACGGGTGTACATACACGGGGGTACCACACGTACACGGGTGTACATACACGGGGGTACGACACATACAGGGGTGTACATACACGGGGGGTACGACACGTACACGGGTGTACATACACAGGTGGGGGTACGACACGTACAGGGGTGTATATACACGGGGGTACGACACGTATACGGGTGTACATACACGGGTGGGGGTACGACACGTACACAGGTGTACATACACGGGGGTACGACACGTACACGGGTGTAGATACACGGGGGTACGACACGTACAGGGGTGTACACACACTGGGGGTACGACACGTACACGGGTGTACATACACGGGGGTATGACACGTACACGGGTGCACATACACGGGGGGTACGACACGTACAGGGGTGTACATACACAAGGGGTACGACACGTACACGGGTGTACATACACGGGTGGGGGTACGACACGTTTAGGGGTGTACATACATGGGGGTACGACACGTACACGGTTGTACATACACGGGTGGGGGTACGACACGTACACGGGTGTACATACACGGGTGGGGGTTCGACGCGTACAGGGGTGTACATACACGGGGGTACGACACGTACACGGGTGTACATACACGGGGAGTATGACACATACACGGGTGTACATACACGGGGGTACGACACGTACACGGGTGTACATACACGGGGGTACGACACGTACACAGGTGTACATACACGGGTAGGGTACAACACGTACAGGGGTGTACATACACGGGGGGTACGACACGTACACGGGTGTACAGACACGGGTGGGGGTACGACACGTACAGGGGTGTACACACACTGGGGGTACGACACGTACACGGGTGTACATACACGGGGGTACGACACGTACACGGGTGTACATACACGGGGGGTACGACACGTACAGGGGTGTACATACACGGGGGGTACGACACGTACACGGGTGTACATACACGGGTGGGGGTACGACACGTACACGGGTGTACATAGACTGGTGGGGGTTCGACATGTACAGGGGTGTACATACACGGGGGTACGACACGTACACAGGTGTACATACACGGGGGTACGACACGTACACGGGTGTACATACACGGGGGTACGACACGTACATGGGTGTACATACACGGGGGTACGACACGTACACAGGTGTACATACACGGGTAGGGTACGACACGTACAGGGGTGTACATACACGGGGGTACGACACGTACACGGGTGTACATACACGGGTGGGGGTACGACACGTACAGGGGTGTACATACACGGGGGTACGACACGTACACGGGTGTACATACGCGGGTGGGGGTACAACACGTACACGGGTGTACATACACGGGTGGGGGTTCGACACATACAGGGGTGTACATACACGGGGGGTACGACACGTACACAGGTGTAGATACACGGGGGTACGACACGTACACGGGTGTAGATACATGGGGGTACGACACGTACACGGGTGTACATACACGGGGGTACAACACGTACAGGGGTGTACACACACGGGGGGTACGACACGTACACGGGTGTACATACACGGGGGTACGACACGTACACGGGTGTACATACACGAGGGGTACGACTCGAACGTACGGGGGCTGGGGGGAGTGTTGGGCACGTATGCGGGCACATGTCTCCATGGTTGCTATGGGAGTTCGGTGCGGTCGGTGTTTTTTCCATGCGGTTGTAACATCGGACGCACGGGATGGATCGTGATTCCGCGGTCGGACTTCACTTTTCACATTTGTACGGTAAATCGTCCGAGGACGTGTCGGACACATTTTTCGACCCGAGGACGTGTGGGGAATAATTCCCAATGCGGTTCGTATGGACTTTTTACCATGTGAATCGTGATTGGCAGTTTGTACGGCACTTGTACGATTCGTACGGTAAAAAGACCGGATACGAGTCGAACGGGGAATTTTTTTACCGGATCGTGATCGGCACCCAAATGTTCATTTACAGTCGAAAGATTAAACATTAAAAAAAAATCACCATTTCTGACCATTCCGAGAAAGTTCCACAGGTTCGGGGACAGACATACTTTTACATCAGAAATTAGATTTTTTTTTAACTGTACAAAAAATGATTCAAAACGTCAATTGTATCGCGCCTCATGTTGAATATCCACTTTTTCAGGCCTACCAGTGACCAAAATTGCTTTTTTATAGTCCGTTCCTCCTAATCAGAACCATGATTTTGACTGATTTTGAGCATGAAAATGATTCGAAACCCACTTATTTTTGCTCCTAAAGTAATGATTCACATCAGGCATTCATTTCAGTTAAAAGATTAAACATTAAACATTACAAAATCAAAATTTTTGACCATTCAAAGGTCCGGCATCATTGTTTTTCATCAGAAATTGGAATTTTGGGACTGTACAAAAATGGATTCAAAATGTCAATTGTTTTGCGCCTCATGTTGAATAAGCACTTTTTAAGTCCTCACAGTGACCAAAATTGCAATTTATATAGTCTTTTTCTCCTAATTGGAAGCTTGCATTTTGCTCAATTTCGAGCATGAAAATGACATAATAATTTTAGTTCCAAAAGTGATGACTCACATCCGACAGTCATTTACAGTCAAAAGATTAAACATTGAAAAAATCACCATTTATGACTATTCAGAGAAAGTTCCTCAGATCCAGGCTCATAGTTTTTCATCAGAAATTGAATTTTTTTTGGACTGTACAAAGAATGATTCAAAATGTGAATTGTATCTCGGCTCATGTTGAATAACCACTTTTTTAGGCCTCCCAGTGACCAAAATAGCCATTTTTATATTCTTTTCCTACTAATCAGAACCATGATTGTGCCTGATTTTGAGCCTGAAAATGACTCTAAACACATCTATTTTAGTTTCAAAGTGATAATTCACAGCAGACATTAATTTACAGTTGAAAGGTTATACATTGAATAAGCACCACTTATGACCATTTGTAGAGAAAGTTCCATAGGTCCGGGGTCATAATTTTTCATCAGAAAAAGGCTTTATTGGACTGTACAAAAACATTATTCAAAATGTCAATTGTATTGCACCTAATGTTGAATAACCACTTTTTAAGGCCTCCCAGTGAACAAAATTGTCATTTTTATAGACTTTTTCTCCTACTCAGAACCATCATCTTGCCTGAGATCGAGCTTGAAAAGGATTCTAAACACACTTATTCTAGTTCTAAAAGTGATGATTCACACCAGACAGTCATTTACAATCAATAGATTTAACATTAAAAAATTGCCATTTATGACCATTCGGAGAAAGTTCCACAGGTCCAGGGTCATAGTTTTTTATCAAAAATTAGATTGTTTGGACTGTACAAAAAGTTATTCAAAATGTCAATTGTATTGCGCCTAATGTTCAATAACCACTTTTTAAGGCCTCCCAGTGACCAAAAATGCTATTTTTACAGACTTTTTTTATCTCCTAATCACAAGCTTGTATTTTGTTCCATTTTGAGCATTAAAATGACTCTAAATACACTAATTTTAGTTCCAAAAGTGATGATTCATATCACACAGTTGTTTACAGTTGAAAGATTAAACAATGATTTGTGCCTGGGATCGGAAGGAACATGGCGGCCGTAAGGTAAACGGCCACGGACCGCCGGGAGAGGGCGGCACGTGCAATGAGCTTTCAAGCGCAGCATCGCCCCTCTGTACCCGCCGCTGCTTAATACTGCTTACCGAACTACACAACTTCATGCTGGTGACCCAAGAGAGTGGCTCCAGCAGAGGGTAGAAAACCTCTGCGTGGCTATGGTCAGCAGGAATGCTGAGGCGCCTCCGAGCCGCGCGCATTCTAAGGGGCAGAGTCAGTACAAGTTATGGCGAGGCGCATACAGCTTCCCCGGCCTGTGCAGAGACAAGAACAGTCCCCCTTCAAACATATTGCCGCAGAGAACCACAGCAGGATGGCGAGGGCTGGAGCTACATGAGTAAATCCTCCATGTGGTGCAGAGAAAGCTGGTGAGACCTCCAGTAATACTCCGGATAGGATCTCAAGGTACACTTTGCGCACCAGAGCTTTTGGCACTTTGTGGAAACCTCCTGGGGTAAATCACAACTCTAAATCTCTCCCAGCTAAAACGGACCCCGTGGATATTTCTGTTGATACCATCCCCCCAAAAGTTGTAAGGGTAAGAAAAGCTACTAAATAGCTAGGGAAGAGCCCATGTGGTCGGGGGAAAAATTTCTCCCCGTTGCAAATTAAAATCACCCCATCTTTAAAAACCTACTACAAGGTCCTGACACACGCAATGGAGTCAGGAGATAGAGGGGATTCTGGGAAAAAAAAAGACAGGGGTGCCTGTGCCTGTGAATGCATTAACGGAGCTTGAGAGAAGGGGAGCTAACTCCAGTACACCTGAAAGTAGTATTGGAATAGAGGTACAAGGGTACCAAGAGACAGGAACGAGTCATGGTGTCGCAGAGACCCGATTTCAGGTCAGAACGCAAAATATGTTCAGTGTTTTGATGCTTCAGGACGAAGAAGAGATTGGGGAGAGGTCACAGAAAGATAAAGGGGGAATGGCCCCCAACGTACCACCAGAGAACCTGGTAAACCCCCACGAGTCTTTTATTACAACCTGAGCCTTCAGTGCCACGCCGGTCCAGTATAGAAACCTTAGAGGTCCCATTGGCATCTATTCTTCTGGACCCTAAAGAAGAACTTAAAAGTCTGTTCAAAATGTCGGAGGCGAACCACGCAGACATTCAAGCTTCCTGCACAGTACTTGTGCAAAAGCTAGATGATGTGGTTGCCCGGACTGTGCAACTAGAGGAGGAAGTCTGCCTCTTGCGAAAGGACATATCCAAAAATACTAAAGGTGAAGAGGCAATGGCTAAAGAGAACTCTAGCCTTAGGGAAGATTTGGAAAGAATAGAGAACCACTCTCGAAGGAATACTCTTCGAATTCTAAATATTCCAGAAGCAGAGGAGGGCACAAACCTTAAAGCCCTAGTTAAAGGAGACAGCCCTGAAGGACAGACCAGACATGAACCTCAACCATAAAATACAACGGGTGCATAGGGACCCATTCAAGGGGAATCTACAGCGGCAGAAGCCAAGAAAAGCCAAGAAAAATCTTGATAAACTTTCCATCTTATGTAGTCAAAGAAACCATCTTGCGAGACGCATTCCGAAATACAACCCAGAACCTTACGTTTACCATCAGATCAGATGTATGTCACGCAACAGACAAACAATGGGAACTGGGAAAAAGATTGGGGGAGCTAAATAGTCTGGGTGTTACGGCCTAGCTAAAATTTCCAGCCATGCTCTGCGTCATGTGGAACAACCAAATGCGCAACATACGGTCCATAGAAGAGGCAGACAGCTTGATAGCTTAAGGAAAGGTGGGGGCTCCTGAGAAACGAGTCTTCAATGTAGTGTAAAGTAGTGTTAAAGATTGAAATAGAATGTAAAAAAAAAAACAACTAAAACGAACAAACATACACATATAATATTATAAAATAAATAAAAGAACAAGATACAGACATATAGTCACACACACCGGGCAGAAACGCGGAAGGGACGAGAGGGTAGCTTGGTTATATCATCGGGTTCTTTTACAAGCCTTTTTTTCTCCACGGCGGTTCCAACAGGCTCTATGCCTGACACTTTTGGGAGGGTTCCTATGGGTGCGGAAAAGGGGGGAAGGGGGCAGAGTAGGGCACTGGGTGGGGAGCAGTGGGAGAAACTAAAAAAATCAGTCCTTATTTCACATATTATCAAGATCCATTTTTAAAAATGTGAAATTGAGGTCCTTTGGTCCAAGAAAGCTGGTGTACTTTAAGACTAATGGCCGGGAAGGCTAATAATCTACAAATTGTAACCTGGAATGTCAATGGCCTAAGATCTAAAAATAGACAGAGACTAGGAATGAGATATCCGGAAGAATCTAAACCTCATGTAGGTATTATAGAAGAGACCTACCTAACGGCAAGTGAGAGTAGGGGGATATACCTAAAACAAAGTTGGATAGGGAGTTATGCTGCCTCAGACCATTCAGAATACTCAAAGGGAGTTGCAATAATAATTAGGAAAGGGTCAGGTGTCGAGACGATCTCATCTAAGACTGATAGCTCAGGTAGATCGGTCATGGGCACTCTTAGATGTTTTGGTTCTGAATTTGTCTGTGCTGGTTTTTATGGTCCAAATGTAGACGACCCCCAGTACATTGTGGATTTGCAACTCATGTTAGCTGGGGCTCTTAGATCCAACTTTAGATAGGTCTACAAGTAGGAGAGGGGCCGAAGCCCAAGGGCTGAAGACAAGACAGGCCTTTAAACAAATGCTATTTGAACTGGGTTTGGTCGACTTTGGAGATATTTAATGCAAGATAAGAGAGGCTATATCTTCCATAGTAAAAAATATCATAATTTCTCACAATTGGATTACTTGTTAGTCGATAGAGAGTGGGCGGTGAAATTAAAAGAGGTTTCTATACTCCCAGGACATATTTCTGACCATGGTATGGTCACTATTTTATTGAAGGGAGGTAACATGAGGAACAATACAAGATGGACGTTGAAAATATCTGTTTTGTTAGATCTAGATGTTACCACCCACCTGAAAAAAGCAACCTCAGAATTTTTCCAGATTAATGCTCATTCGACTCCAATTGGTGTCATTTGGGACACTTTTAAAGCTATCTTCGGGAGTTCTTCAAAGTCGGGCCCCATTTAAGAATAAGGTGGAAAGGGCTGAGTTCAAGAAATTGGAGGAGGAGATAGGGGCATTAGAGAGAAGTGCTCAGTAAGAAGTATATAATGCACAATATAGGGAGGAGATTTTGAAAACGTTGGAGGAAGCCAAACTGAATTATAAGATCAAACTAGACACAAAATGTAGGGAAAGGTGGGCCACAGGGCGTATGGAACATTTTAAGTGCGGTGAAAAAGCTGGGGCACTTCTAGCTTGGAAGTCAAGAGCTGAGAGGGCAAAAGATCATATTGGGGAGCTGGTTATTAACCCAGAGGGGGATATTACGAACAAGGAGGAGGAAATACAGGAAAGTCTGGTCTCGCTTTTTTCAGAGCTATATGCAGAATCAGAGAGACCAGACAAAGAGGTCTTGAAGCACTGGCTAAAAGACGTAGGCCTCCCGGCCCTTACAATAGAGTGCAGAAAGAAGCTTGATGCTCCCATTACAGAGGGGCAAATAAGAGAACAGCTTCAACATATGAAGAACGGAAAGGCAGCAGGCCCTGACTCCATACCAGCTGAGGTCTACAAGTTGATAGCTGACGAGATAATTTCGGAAATGAAAGCTCTTTTTAATTCAGTCTATAAGGAGGAAGAGCTGACCCCGACTTCTTGGAGAGAAGCTATAATTACTCTGATTTTAAAACCAGCCAAGGACCCGAAGAGGGCTGACTCATATCGGCCAATCTCCCTACTGAACGTGAATCATAAAATTTATACAGGTATTTTGGCCAGGAGATTGGCCATGGAAGCACCCCAGTTGATTCATATGGGTCAGAAAGGGTTTGTCCTGAAGAGGCAAATACAAGAACTCATGTTGTCACTGATTAGAACAATAGACCTAGCAGTCACTCGATCGATTCCGTGATCGTGTTAGCTGGGCATTTCTCTGGGCCGTTTTAGATACAATGGGTTTTAGTATGGATTTTATTAGACAATTCAAAAACTACATGAGCACCCTATGGCCAAAATTCGACTAAATAGCTCCCTAACAAGGATTTTTATATCCAAAGAGGGACCAGACAGGGCTGTCCCCTATCTTTTCGATTCATACATTGAACCCCTGGCACACAGTTTAAGAACGGACGATCAGATTACCCCCATACACCAGCTTTCTTCACGTAGTAAAATCGCACTATATGCGGATGATTTGATAATCTATACTTCTGATCCGGGCCAGACATTAATAAGGAAAGAACAATTGACAACTGAATACGGGATGTTTTCTGGGTATTCAGTAAATCTATCTAAGACAGAAGTGATGTGTTGGAATATGGGAGAATGGGGAGGTAGCAGATGTGCAGGGATGAAATATCTGGGGATAGTTATTTCAGATAAAATCGATGAGATCCATTCCCGCAACTTGAAGAGCGTGATGAAGGAGGTAGACAGGCAACTAGCTAGGTGGAATAACTTACCTCTGTCTATTTATGGGAGGCATAACTTGGTAAAAATGTCTGTTCTCCCGAAACTAACATACCTTTTTAATTTTCTAAGGATGAAATTAATAAAATACAGGGAAATTTATCAAGCTCTATCTCAGCATCACAGGGGCTTTGTCTCTCATAGAAAAAACCACGGAGCAGTCTCAAGAAGGTAGGGTTAGCTTTGCCAGATCTTAGACTTTACTGTATGGCCTACCAATTTAAAAATATCTGAATGTTGGTAGGGGAGCCCACTAATACATCATGGGGGTCAATATTGAAAAAAATGACCAAAGATGTCAGCCCAGGAGCCTTTTTATACAAATTCGGAGCCCAATTTTCTTTTCTTTTTTAAGTCAGGTTAAAGGTTTTAAAATTGGCACTAAGATTGTGGTTTACAATGAGAAGGTTACTAAAGATTGGCTATTTCTCAGACTTTCCCCCAATCTGGGAATCCCCAGGAATGCCAGAGTGCATGAAAGATGCTGAGTCTGCCTCTAAAGCAGGCAGGGATAACGAAATGGAGGGATCTGTTTACAAGAGATGGAACGATTCCCTGGAAGGTTCTAAACATCAGGACAGGTAATAAGTTATCCATGTTCAAGTATCTACAGCTCACCTCATGGTCTTTGGCAGTCGTAGAGGAGGTTGGGTGTAACTGGGACTTTGAGGCCTCACTTCAGGATACTAGTCCGAGTTTCAAAGAAGTGGCAAAATGGCATGGTCCGTTTTTGGAGGCAGAAGAAGAGAAACTGAAGGCCCCCACCGATATTTGGTCAAATACACTGCAGAAAGGCAACATACATTCTTTGTGGACAGACTCTCTGAAATTTCTCTACGCTATAGTAACCCCTGCTAATTTTAAATGCCATCATTTTTTTGTCATCCACAGTTTGTATTGGACTCCGCAAAGATTGGCTAAGTTTTTGCAACAACCGGTTCCCTGCTGTAAGAGGTGTGGTCTTATAAGGGCTAACGATGTCCATGTATTTTTACATGCCCAGTGATCAAAGAATTCTGGAAGAAGGTAGAAGCTACAATAGGAACAATTTTAGTAGAGAACATAGTTATGTCCGAAACACTGGTACTGCTTGGGGTGGACAGCGCCTCCCAACACGCCTTAAGTAGAAAGCAAAGGGGTTTACTATTTCATTTGCTGCTCTTGGCTAGACAAGAGATCTGTAAACACTGGCTGGACCCCCTCCCTCCACACCCTACAGCCTGGTTAAGCACAGTAAAATGGACTTGCAATATTGATATCAAATGCAACCCACACTAGGCAGAAGAGCTTTGGGGGGATTATTTGAAGTGGTCAGGGTAGAGGTCCAATATAATGCGTATGGTTGGTAATATACATCGATACCTGATCCAATGATCACATCAGGCCAAGGATTTAGGTGGTGGTGGTTTCTGCCCCCTCTATTAAAAGACCAGGGCCAAGAGTCTGATTCTGCATGGACCACAGACGGATCGTGGGTGTTTACATACGGCCCAAAGTGCAGTAGCCATGGTGAGAAGAGGGCTAAAAAAAAAAAAAGAAAAAGAAAGATTAAACGTTTTAAAATCATTATTCCTGACCATTCTGAGAAAATTCCACTGGTCAGGGGGTTATCGTTTTTAATCAGAAATTAGATTTTTTTGGACTGTACAAAAAAGTATTCAAAATGTCTATTGTATTGCGCCTCATGTTGAATATCCACTTTTTAAGACCTCCCAGTTACCAAAATTGCCGTTTTTATAGACTTTTTCTCCCTATCGGAGTCTTGTATTTTGTTTGATGCCGAGCATGAAAAAATGTCTCTAAACACACTAATTTTACTTCCAAGCGTGATGTCTCACATCCGACAATCATTTACAGTTGAAAGATTAAACATTAAAAAATCACCAATTATGTCCATTTGGAGAAAGTTTCACAGGTCCGGGGTCATTGTTTTTCATCGGAAATTGGATTTTTGGGACTGTACAAAAAATGATTCAAAATATCAATTGTATCGCGCCTCTTGTTAAATAACCACTTTTTTAGGCTCCCAGTGACTAAAATTGCCATTTTTCTAGACTTTTTCTCCTAATCGGAAGCTGGTATTTTGTTCGATTTTGAGCATGAAAATTTCTCTAAACACAATTTTAGTTCCATAAGTGATGACATACACCAATAGTCATTTACAGTCGAAAGATTAAGCATAAAAAAATCACAATTTTTGAACATTCGGAGAACATTCCACAGGTCCGGGGGTCATCTTTTTTCATCACAAAATTGATTTTTTTGGACCGTACAAAAATTAATTCAAAATGTCAATTGTATCGCGCCTCATGTTAAATAACCACTTTTTAAGGCCTCCCAGTGACCAAAATTGCCATTTGTATAGTCTTTTCCTTCTAATCAGAACCTTGATTATGCCTGATTTTGAACATGAAAATGACTCTAAACACACTTATTATAGTTCCAAATGTGATGATTCACATCAGACTGTAATATACAGTTGAAAAATTAAACATTAAAATATCACCATTTTTGAATATTCCGAAAACACTCCACAGGTCCAGGGACATCATTTTTCATCAGAAAAATGATTTTTTCGACTGTACAAAAAATTATTCAAAATGTCAATTGTATTGCGCCTATTGTTGAATAATTGCTTTTTGAGGCCTCCCAGTGACTAAAATTGCCATTTTTATAGACTTTTCCTCCTAATTGAAAGCTTGTATTTTGTTCTATTTCGAGCATCAAAATTACTCTAAACACACTCATTTGAGTTACAAAAGTGAGGATTTACATCCAAGAGTCATTTACAGTCAAAAGATTGAACATTTAAAAATCACCGTTTATGACCATTCGGAGGAAGTTCCACAGGTCCGGGATCATGGTTTTTATTAGAAATTGGATGTTTTGGACTGAAAAAAAAAGTATTCAAAATCTTAATTGTATTGCGCCTCATGTTAAATATCCACTTATTAATGCCTCCCAGTGAACAAAATCGCCATTTTTATAGACTTTTTCTCCTAATAGGAAGCTTGTATTTTGTTCGATGCTGAGCATGAACATGCCTCTAAACACACTAATTTTAGTTCCAAACATGATTCACATCAGACAGTCATTTACAGTTGAAAGATTAACATTGAAAAATCACCATTCCTGAGCATTCGGAGAAAATTCCACTGGTCCGAGGGTCATCGTTATTCATCAGAAATGTGATTTTTTTGGACTGTACAAAAATATGATTAAAAATGTCAATTGTATTGCGCCTCGTGTTGAATAACCACTTTTTAAGGCCTCCCAGTGACCAACATTGCAATTTTTATAGACGTTTTCTCCTAATCGGAAGCTGGTATTTTGTTCGATTTTGAGCATGAAAATTTCCCTAACCACAATTTTAGTTCCATAAGTGATGACTCACTTCCGACAGTCATTTACAGTTGAGAGACTAAACATTAAAAAATCCGAATTTTTGAACATTCGGGGAACGTTCCACAGGTCTGGGGTCATAGTTTTTCATCAGAAAATTGTTTTTTTTTTTGCAATGTACAAAAAATTATTCAAAATGTCAATTGTATAGCGCCTCATGTTGAATAACCATTTTTTAAGGTCTCCCAGTGACCAAAATTGCCATTTTTATAGTCTTTTCCTCCTAATCAGAGCCCTGATTTTGCCTGGTTTTGAACATGAAAATTACTCTAAACACATTTATTTTAGTTCCAAAAGTGATGATTCACATCAGACTGTCATATACAGTTGAAAGATTAAACATTAAAAAAGACATCATTTTTGAATATTCAGAAAAAACTCCACAGGTCCAGGGTCATAGTTTTTCATCAGAAAATTGTTTTTTTTTTGCAATGTACAAAAAATTATTCAAAATGTCAATTGTATAGCGCCTCATGTTGAATAACCATTTTTTAAGGCTTACCAGTGACTAAACTTGTCATTTTTATAGACTTTTCCTGCTACTCAGAACCATGATTTTGCCAGATTTTGAGCATGAAAATGACTCTAAACACACTTATTTTAGTTCCAAAAATGATGATTCACATCACAGTGGATTTTTGGACTGTACAAAAAAATTCAAAATGTCAATTGTATCGCACCTCATTTTGAATGACCACTTTTTAACGCCTCCCAGTGAACAAAATTGCCATTTTTATAGACTTTTCCTCCTACTCAGAACCTTGATTTTGCCCAATTTCAAGCATGAAAATGACTCTAAATGCACTCATTTTTGTTCCAAAAGTGTGATTCATATACGACAATCACTTACAGTTGAACGATTAAACATTAAAAAAATCAACATTTATGACCATTTATGACCATTTGGAGAAAGTTCCACAAGTCTGGGGTCATAATTTTTCAAATGTGTTTCTTCAGCCTTCCCCCTGCTCGAGCTTGGCTAAGCAGCAGGAGGGTAGAATTGTGTCTCTGGTCGGCACCAGCCATGTTTTGCTGTCCTGTTCTAGATGACTGGTACCTATACAGTGTTTGGAATCATACCTCACATACCATTTACGGTGTGGGGGTATGATTCCAACATGTTTTATACCAAACACGACAGGGTTCGTTACAGCCAGTTTCGAGATGGTGATCGAGTAATTAAGCAGTGCCCCTCTATATGTTATATGACTGTCTCAATTATAACCCGGGAGAATGGACTCCGAAGGCTATAGGGGTGTCCTGCTCATGCAGGGGCACCCTCACACTTAGAACTAAGCACCCTGCCTTCAGGATTGAAAAGGCCTGCTGGAGGGGTGACTTATAGGTTTTAATTGCAGTGACCTTAGATATAGGGAAACCTATATCTTTCGTAAGTGGTGTTAGCATCAGCTTACACAGGCTGCAATGGCAGGCCTATAGAGCTAGTTTGAATGGTCTCCCATAGGTGGCATGATACATGCTGCAGCCTGTGGGGGACCTCTGGAGAACCTATACCCTGGGTACCTTAGTACCATATATTAGGGACTGATAAGGATACCCCAGTATCCAATCTGGGATGTACCTAAGTACTTACCATCACAATTTAGTGCAGAAAGCAGAGAGACTGGGGTCCTGATTAGCAGGATCCCAGTCAGAATTACATCAAGCAAAAACTGGGGGTAACCATAGAAGCAGATTCTACTTTCCTACACAACCCCCTAAACGTAAGGAGATGAGACTAACCTTGCCCAGTTGAGTCATCATTTTCTAAGTGGAAATATCTGGAGAGTCCATCTGCATTGGCATGGTTTCTCCCAGGTCTATGATCCACTGTATAGTCCATCCCTGTAGGGAAATGGACCACCTCAAAAGTTTGAGATTTTCACTCTTCGTTTGTGTAAGCCTTAATAGAGGATTGTGGTCTGTTTGAACAATGAAGTGATTGCCAAACAGGTATGGTCTCAACTTCTTCTGGGCCCAGACCACAGCAAAGGCTTCCCGCTCAATCGCTTACCTATGTTTCTCCCTGGGGGTCCACCTTCTGCAGATAAAAGCTGCTGGTTGATCCCAGCCTTCTGCATTAGGTTGTGATGATAACAGCCCCTAACCCTATCTCAGATGCATCTGTCTGGACAATGAAAGGTTTGGGCCAACTCTCAGCTTGAATTAGAAGTGGACTGTTAGCCATTGATGACACAGACTTCGCTGTCCATTTTTCTAAAACCTGCTTTCTTTGGAAAATGGGCACCATTCCAAATTGAAACTAGTACCCCCTTTCTTATTTGGCCTAGTGACACTGTATTCTATTTGGGCGTTGTCCTGATGAAGGTGGCTCACGGCTTGTGTTACTCCACCGAAACACGCGTCAACCACATGTGCCCAGACCTTTTGACTTTGGTCATCGAAATTGTCCATTGGAAACGTTGTACATCTATGTGTCCTTTATACCCAAATGTGTATATGTGTCTTGTATGACTGTGAGCGATTGTGAGAAATGAATGTGTTTTGATACTAGATTTATTTATTTATTGGGGGTTGATACAGCCATATCAAACTGTATATAACAATTTGTAACAATCTTTGCACTAAAAATTTGAAAAAAGTGTTTTTCTAGTAAATATAAAAAATACTGATTAATATGTATTGATCACAAACAGACAAAAGTTAATAAGAATGAAAAATAAAATGAACTTATAAAAAAAAAAAAGGAAATGTCTATGTGCACCTGAATGTTATAATCATGTAATTTTGCATTTGTACCTTAACCCCTTCGACGCGCATGACGGAACGGTTCCGTCATGCACGTCGGTTGCGCTGTGCGCATGACGAAACCGTCTCGTCATGGCCCCGCCCGCGCACGGAACCTTCAGCGTGGCGCGGAAATCCGCGCCGCGCTGAAGGGGTTAACTCATACTAGATTTAATCTTCAGTAAAGAAATATAGGTCATAGGGGAGTTTTCTTGTTCTAGTTGTTTGTTTTTCCCCTCTTTCTCCCTGACATTTTACGCCTTTTAGAGGGGGTCCCTTTATTGACGAGCATGGCTTTGTTTAGGTCATCAAATGTGTCAATACACAAGCAAGGTTTGCAATCCGCTATGTCCTCATCTTTAAAAAAAACAGCAGTCCCTGGATCCTCCCCATCCTCTGAGCACAGGCAGAACTTCAGTAGAACATGATGTCTACTTACCTCATCAAAAAGTGCTCAATAGTCCATGCATCGGGGAGTAGGCAGTCTTCCGGTGCCAGCAGTCAAGTGGGGGCAAAAAGGGACCTCTTCGGCTGCTTCGCCAACTGTTGCAGTGTGACTTAAAACTTTCAAAATGGAAAAAGGACACAGACTCCTCTCGGCAATGCAAAGACAGTTCTTTACTGACTGTCACAAAAGGAAGAAAGACTATCCTTACATACAGGAAGGCTGCTGGCCTCTCTCAAATTGCTGCTTCACAGGCAGCTCTTTTTATACACAATTTACACAATGCTTTATGAAATAACAGCAAATATTAATTGACTTGCAGACAGTGGCGGCTCCTCTCCTAAGGCGGAGGAGCGTTGCCCCACTGCGAAAAAAGGAGAAATATAATGACAATAACGTATTGTTAGTGTCCTTTTTTTTTTGCCATTGTATGCAAGCTGTGTGCAGTGAGGGCCAGGGCTAGCCAGAGCAGAGGAGGAGTGGTTTGCACTCCCAAAGTTTGCATGAACTGTTTGGCCAGCCTTCTTGGGCCGACCAAACGGTTCAAGCTCCCTTTTCATGTTCCTACCAGGCTGCGTTACACAGCCTGGTAGGAACATGCACAAGCTCCCTGTCCTAGTCTGAGCGCCGATCCATGGCACTCAGACCAATCCCAAAACTGCTTCGCAGCATTGTGATTGGCTCATGGGAGCCTGGTGCTCCCTGCTGCCTGCTGGACTGCAGGAAAAAAGGAACACGGGGAAGGCGGCGGCCGGCCGTTTTGAGGTAAGTGTTTTAATTTGTTAATTAACCCCCAAGGCCACCACCCCCATCCGGTAGCAGCCGCTACTGCTAACAGGTTGCAGATTGAAAGCAGAAAAACACTGAAAGACCTGTGACCCCATAACCCTAAACTCTGGCCTAATCCTCTACACATTCTTTATTGCACTTCCAACAATGCTTAACAAACAAAGAATTCTTCTATTTGTGAATGTATGTGTATTCATGTTTAATGTAATTTAAATAGTGTGTGCTTTCATGATTGTGCACCACAGACCTCAATGAGTTCTGAGATAATTTAATATTCCTACATCCATTGTCTAAACAGGTTACAATCTGTTTGGAAGCACAGAGTACGTCCCAGTGATCTCATGTGCTGAACCCATAAATACTTTCATGCTCACTAAAAACAAATTGGCTTTTAATTGAAACTCTTTCAAGTTACTTATCCCATTGTGTTCATGTAGGAAAGTAGGCTCTGCTTTCATGGTTACCCCAGTTTTTGCACGTGTCAGTATTTTTTGTGACTAGTCAGGTTGAGATCCTGCTAATCCGGACCCCACCCACTGATTCCTCCCTATATTGTGCATGTTAAGTACTTTGGTACCGCCACAATTGGGTACTGGTGTATCCTTGTAGGTTCCTACTGTATGGTACTAAGGTGTGCAGGACATAGGTACACCAGGGGTCTCCCCTGGGCTGCAGGATATATTTTACCTTTAAAGAAAACTGGAGGGTCCCTGATAGAGTTAAATGAGTATGGAGAATAGAGCAGGGAAAAAACAAGATAAATCACAACTAAACTTCTCCAAAATCAATTATTTGAAATGCGCAATATGTGCAGGATATATTGTACCACCCAGGAGAGACCACTCAAACTGTGACTAGAGCCCCATCAGTGCAGCCTGTGTAAGCTTGTGCTAGAACCACTTATGACAGATGTAAGTGTCCTTATATCTGAGGTCACTACATTTAAAACCTATAAGTCACCCCTAAGGCAGGCCTTTCAATCCTGAGGGCAGGGTGCTTAGTTATAAGTGTGAGGATACCCATGCATGAGTAGGACAACCCTACAAACCCCGGAGTCGATACTCCAGATTTGTAAATATGGTCAGCCATTTTAATAAATATAGTTTATTAATATATATCATTACGAGATGTCTAACTATAAAGTGGTGGCACCGAACCCGGTCATGTTTGGTATCAAACATGTTGGAATCATACCCCAACACTAATTCCAATGTTGGTAGTATGACCCTATGTACTGGAGGGGTCCCTTGAGGTATCCCCCTGTACTCCTGGTGACAGCCTTTTAGGGTCTGACAGCAAGCTAGTGCTGCTGCAGACCACAGACATGATTCTGCCCTCCTGCTGCTGAGCTAAGCTCAAGCAGGGGAAGGTAGAACAACAGGTTGCCTGTCGCAGGGAGGTGTGACCACCTCCCAGGTAGGACTCAGTGTATTGGGCTGAGGTGGGGCAGTTGCCAGCACCACCAGATTGTTTTGAAGGGCACATTTGGTGCCCTCCTTGCATACTCAGATTTGAGGAAGTCCAGGGAGCCCTTGGCTCTCACTCTGGTGCGAAACTGGACAAAGGACATGGCAATATGCTCCCCCCTGTCTAGCCCCTACTCTGGGAGGGACCCCAGAGTCATCCTAATCCCTTTCCTAGGGTGGGTGGGTGTATGACTCCTGTTCCTTTGGCCTGTGGGTCCTCCCAAATGTCTTCTCCTGCTTCAGCGGGCTCCCCTTCTTGCTTGGGTTCTGCTCGACTCTCCTGCTCTTGGTGAGTCCCTTGGACCTTGTTTCTCCCAATGTTGTTCCTTCATCGTTTACCATGCTTGCTGCTGCTGCCAAGGCTTGTTGGTGCTCATTCTGGACACTGACCTCCTGGTTCTCGACTTCCAACGTGGGACAGCTCATGCATGGCTCCTGGTCTTCCTCAGCATCGCCTGCTCCGCACAGCTGCAGCGACAAGGTCACTGTCATCATTCCTGAATCTTCTGACATCCGTGCTCCTTGTCACCTTCGAGTGGCATAGACTCTGTCCCCTTGCCTTGCAGGTTCTTCTCTTGAAAAATTCACCCTTGGATTCCAACGGACTCTTGCACCTTCTTTGCCAGCGGCATCCTTACTGAAGTGCTCCATTGTGGTCTACGGCGGTTTCTGACATCCGTTTGCACCTATGCACCCGGCTTCCCTGGTGTAGGTATCCTGCTTCCTGAGGTATCCACAGGTGGGGTGACTCTCCAAGCTTCTGTATTGCACGGGGTTTCTTCAAGGTCCACTGGGAAGGTTCCTTCTTCAAAACTCCAACCGCGACTTTCCCGTTAACTTCTATTGAGTACGCAGCTGTGTATCCACACAGCCAGGATGGGGTTCCTGGGTACTTACCTTGGGTGGTTCCTTGTGACTCCAGCTCTTCTGAGTCTCCTGGTCCAAGTCCCAACTTCGGTCACAGTTTGCATTCCACTTTCTTAGAATATGGTTTGGTCTCTCCCTGGAGACCAATTTGTATTCTGCTTACTTACCTTATGCAATCAAAGTATTGTTGTATATTTGTGTTGATATCTCCGGGTAGGAGATATACCAATGTGCTAGTGAATGTTGTGTAATAAATAGATATATTTGTATAAATACACTGCGTGGTTCTTTTTCGTTTAACCTAAACTATATGATTAGATCTGTTAAAACAAGCTGCTTAACACTCCTTCTGGATAAGCCTGAAGGCTGCTCTCCACATCTACCACTTAAAGAGCTTTCTAAGGTTGTCTAAGACCACTAAAATCACCATAAGGGTTGTCTGGATTATTGCAAGGTGTTTCACTTAAATGTGTGCACCATATACTAAGCCAGTCTCCTACATTGGTGTGCCGAGGTTGGGATTTAGCCTGCACTGTTTTACCAGAAAATCTAGGTCTGGTGAGATAAAAAAAAAACCTCACCAGCATTAGGCACATAGAAATACTTTTTGTAAAGTAGTAAGCTCCACTGCACCTTTTGGATTGTTAGTTGAGGGTCTAGCCCAACCGTTTCTACAATCCTTTTTAAGTTTAGTTTCCACTATGGTAGGTAGGTGCAACACCACACTACACCTAGTTTACCATGTCTTTAGTTGGGGAAGCCAGCGGGTCCCAGTCTTCTATATACAGTGGTCTTACGTTCCAGGAACTTAGGAACCTGGCTGCATCTAGGAAGTTAAAGACAGGTAGCAACCTTAACACTCAGCAACTCTTAGAGCTGTGGCTGCAGAATGACCTCCAGAAAGCTGAGCGGTCAGAAGGGCAGAAAATGTGGGGGGAGGGGGATAGCACCAGAAGAGGGGTCAGGGGTGTTTCACCCCTTTGACACTAATTCTGAGCATGACCAGCAGGAGGAATCTGATGACGCCACACTGGTGAACTCTGATCCCCAGGGAATAGTACAGATACTCAAGAGGGAGTCCCTAGAGGTAGGTCTACCTTTATTCCTCCTGGGAGGGTGCAGAGAATGCAGGGGAGGTCTAGATCCTCCTCTCTCTGTTCCAATGCCTCTGACATTTCCATAGTGACCTCCATCTCCAGTCAGAGGGAGAACTCCTTAGAGAGGAAATACCACCTGCTTAAGCTTGAGAAAGCCAAGCTGAGAATCAAGCAAGAGCAGCTGGCCCTTGATAAGGAAACTTTGGAAGTACAGAGGGCTAAGAAGAACTCAGGACTAGAGTCCCACTGTGGCAGCACTAGTGTCCCTAGGGTCGGGGAGCAATCTTTTGATGCTAGGAACCTGAGCCAGATAGTACCTCCTTACCGGGGGGGAGGGGGTGATATCCACAAATGGATCATTGCCTTGGAGATGGCCTGTAAAGCACAGCAGGTCCCTCAAAGGCAGTGGACAGCTATCCTGTCGCACTCCTTTGCTAGCAAAGGCAGAGACAAACTTATCACTGTCAAGGAGGAAGATGCTGACAACTATGCAGTCTTGAAGAGTGCCCTCATAGATGGGTTTGACCACTGAACAGTACAGGGTCAAATGTAGGGACACACAGAAGGCACACACCCAAGACTGGGCTGACTTTGTAGACAGTGCTATTAAGGCTTTGGAAGGCTGGCATCATGGGAGTAATGTGCATGACTATGAGGGATAGTACAATTTATTGATGAGGGAGCACATCCTTAATTACTGTCCAAATCAACATCTGCACCAGTACCAGGTGGACTCTGATCTGACCTCTCCCCAAGAATCGGGAAAGAAGGCAGACAAATGGTTCCTGTAGGAATCTCACCAGGATAAATGATGACATGAAACATAGAGGATTCCAAAGAAGTATGCAGGTTTAATCCAAGGTTAATGGACCCATCCAAATCCACATCCAGCTCTGCTCAGTAAACAGCTAGTTGTCAACCTCCACTTCAAATCTATACATTCCATAACCTAGGCAACACAACAAGTCACCTTCTCGAGTCATGGAACATACCCATGTCATAACTGGATGACATAGAGACACACCAAGACATCTAGGATACCACACACCTCCCCCCGCTAATAATACAACAAAGTAATTAATGCAAAATCCCAAAACAAGAAAATACAAGCAAGTAAAAAACAGAATACAGGAAACACAAAATCACAAAATATAGTCTTTTAAATGTTCTGGTTTCCTGACCACTCTAGAAGACTTGCGTGAAGAATCACACACGATCCTACTATCTCCTAATGTATTCTCCTCTTGCCCACGAAGATCAGAACACAAAGAAATCCTCCCCAAATTCCAAATCTTGTGATCATTGGTTCTTACAGCATTATTAAATACTTTCACTACAAACATAGGTTTTGAGTACTTTACTTTTGAACCAGGGAGTCTAATAACCACCCTGTCACCAACCTTCACATGTGTATGTCTAGTAGATTTCCTCACATCAAAGTTTGCCTTCCTTCTTAAGCAATTGTTTATTTCTCTTTCCCTCCACCCAACTGTATTCTTCATGGATGAAGAGCCAGAAACAGATTCTTCCAACCGCCTAACCCAAGATGGTTCAACACGAGTACAAGGAGCCCTTCCTTTAAACCGAACAAAGGGAGATTGACCTGTTGTTGTATGAGGCGTCACCCTATAATCTTCTACTTTTCTCAAGACTTCTTCTTTCCAGTTTTTCCCTGAACTTTTTGCCAAAGAAATTGTTTCTTTGATCACCCTATTGAATCTCTCAACCACCCCATTGGTTTCAGGATGATAAAGAGAACATTTTTTGTGTTTTATCCCTCTTAATTTTAGAGAACTCTCCATTTCTTTCGAAACCAATTGTACACCATTGTCCGTCAAAATAGATTCCGGGTAACCCTCTCTGGCCATCAGAGTTTCCAGAAATCTAACCACATGATTAGTTTCAATTCCAGAAGTAAACTGTATTTCAGGCCACCTCGAGTACAAATCTAAAAGCACCAGAATAAAAGTTTGCTGCCCATTCGAATAAATTGGACCTACAATATCAAGTGCTACCTCTTTCCAAGGACCAGAAGGAAGCTCTCTAACAATCATAGGTTGTACTCTCACAATTGTTGTTTTATCACTTGTGGAACACACCATGCAACTTCTAATAACCCTCTCAATTTGTAAATCCATACCAGGCCACCAATACGAGGTACAAAGTCTTTCTTTGGTCCTGGACATACCAGAGTGTAGTTCATGAGCCATGTCCACCAAAACCTTCCTGAACACTGAAGGAGGTATCAACCTAGTACCACGTAGGAGCATACCCTTGCTCACTGCCAACTCATCCAACACCCCAAAACTTTGCGACTTCATTTGACCCAACATTTTTTTTACTCCAACCATTTTGAATTAGACTCATCCCTTCCGACAAAACCGGATCAAGAGATAACTTGATGCGCCAATCATTTTCATCAATAATACTAGAGTCCACTAAACAAACATGCAAATCACTCTCTTCCCAATCATCATCATCTTCCTTCTCACTAGAACACTCTACAAGCCTAGAAAGAGCATCAGCTACTGTGTTCTCCACACCAGGGATATATCTCACCTCAAAATCATACTCCTGAAGAGCAATAACCCACTTACAAATCCTTCCTGAAACCTGATCAATACCTTTCTTTGCAAAAATTTCACATAGAGGTTTGTGATCTGATTTATTAAAGAATTTAGTTCCCCACACAAATCTTTTAAGTTTTTTAATAGCCCAGAACACGGCAAGAGCTTCACGCTCAATTACAGAATACCGTGATTCTGTATCCTTCAAACCTCTAGATATAAAAGTAATCGTTTCCAATCCATGGTCACCTTCCTGTTGTAACACCGCTCCCAAACCCTTGACACTTGCATCCGTGGTCACCACAGATGTTCTTGAGGGATCAAAACCTTTAAGATTTGGAGCATCATTAAGTTTCTTCTTAAGAGCAACACATTCCCTATCACATTCTTCCGACCAGTTGAATTCCACACCTCTCTTCAAAAGTGCTCTCATGTTTGAACAATGCACTGCAAAGCCCTCCACAAATTTGTTATAGTATTCTGCCATACCAAAAAAACTTCATGAGTTCTTCCCTAGATGTTGGAGGAGGCATATGAGAGATTGTGTCAACTAAATCAGATTTCAGAGAAATCCCTTCCCCAGAAATTGTGTGCCCTAAATAATGAATTGAAGAAGTTGCAAAGTGACACTTCTCCAATTTTATAGTTAGGTTTGCATTGTCAAGTTTCTCTAAAACATTAAATAGCAATTTCCTATGCTCATCTTCATCTTTGGCAAACACCAAAATATCACCTTGATAAACACAGATTCATCACACCCCTCAAGAACATTCTCCATAGCCCTTTGAAAAACAGATGCCGCCGAGACCAGCCCAAACGGCATCCTAACAAATCTAAAAGTTCCGAAGGGTGTGATAAAAGACGTCAGGTCCCTCGAGGTTGTCTCCAGCTCAATTTGATGGTATGCTGAAGCTAAATCAATGGTGCTGAAAATTTTGGCACCACCAAGTAGTGTAAGTAACTCAGAAATATTGGGTACGGGATACTTGTCTATAATCACCCACTTATTTAGTTGCCTCAAGTCCACGCACAAGCGAAGAGACCCATTGGCCTTGCGTGCAGCGACAACCGGAGCAAGCCATTCGGTGTTAGTGACCTCTTCAATATTTCCGCCCTCTTTAAGCTTCTGCAATTCCTTCCTCATCTCTTCCTTTATCGCTAAAGGAACACTCCTAACCTTACACATAGAAGGTTGTGAATCAGGACGTTGAGGTATGTTTAACTTAAAATCTTTAAGACAACCTAAATCCTTCCTGAAAACCTTCGGAAATTTTCTTTTGATAACACTCACAATATCTGTATCCGAGGTAAGAAGAACATTCTGAATTTGTTGTTTAAGAATAATTGGAGAGGGATTCCCAGGGTCTAACATAACACCCAAATCAGCCTGGTGAAACCAGCTGATGATACTGTCCCCCTTCTTGGAGACATATATCTTCCCTGACACATAACGTCCACGATACTCAATCAAACCTACAAAATATCCACACAGCGGTATGGGTTCTCCTCCATACGCCAATGGACGTATATCAGCTTTAAGTAAAGGTAATTTATGCGCAAGCTTTGTGTGATAGAAAGCTTTAGAAATAATTGTAATTTTTGCCCCAGAGTCAAAAAGTACTTTAGTTGACTCACCCTCTACTTGTATTGTATCCAAAGGACAAGATCTTTGTTCATTTTGAGCAATCTCATGAACCACAGATTCAACTTGAACCACTATCTGTCCACAGACAAAGTCTTCTTCTTGAACCTCCGTGTCTATAGATTTAACATTGCTGTTTAAACTTTTTGTTTTACAAACCATCGAGAGGTGACCCTTACGCTTACATTTTGCACAAATCACCTTCAAGGCAGGACATTTCTTGTCGTTAGCATAATGTCCTAACTTGTCACACCTAAAACATTTTGGAACAAAAGATTTGTTTTTTGTTCTGACAGTAGCCTCACCCTTCGATATGCTCTTATCTGTGTTTTCTTCCTTAACAGTTTGAACAGATACACGTACATCCTTTTTTAGAGTGTCTACACATTTCAAAGAGTGCTCAATTCTCTTTGCCACTTGCAATACCTCGTCTAGAGAAGGTTCATCTCTTCACCATAGTTCTTCACGAACCTTTTCCAAATTACAACCTAACATAAACTGGTCTCCTATCCTTTCATCTAATAGCTGATCAAATTTACAAGATGACGCTAGCTTACGAAGCTGAGTAACATACACTTCTGCAGATTCACCTTCATTTTGGAGTCTTTTCGTGAACTGATACCTTTCGAGTATGGTGCTGACCTTTGGCAAATAATGATTATCCAATTTCTTAATACATATTTCATATTCATTAAGACCCCTACTTTCAGCATCAGAAAGGTCCGCCAAATGATCGAACACATCTTGTCCCTCAGACCCAAGACCATGTAAAAGAAGAGAAGTCCTTCTTTCTGTACTAAGACTCACTCCACAGACCTTCGCATATCTTTCAAACACTCTCTTCCACTTTTTCCATTTAATGTTAGGTTCACCAGGTTCAGATAAGAAAAAGGGGGGAGAAGTGACGTTTTGCATATTTTCCTATCACTTTTTTTTCTCTGTTATAACCACAAGAAAAAAAACATGCACCCCGAGTTGTTGAAGTGTAACTGCACAACTTAAAAATGAGGACAGCACATTTTTTGAGTATCAACCGCACAGAAAGGACATATGTAAAAAAAAATTAAAGATTAGCATAAACTATACATGTTAACTGAGCATCACTTCTGGCGAACACACAATACAAGAAATATGATGAAGTCTCCCTCCTTATTATCCCCGTAGAACCTGGTAGAAAATGTCATGCGAGTGAAATACACAAATATAAAGAAAGACAAACGAGAATTTTTATACAGCTTAAAAAAAAAATATATAACAAATCCACTGTTAACTATAAAAGTACAGTTGTTCAGATGAAAGACAGCCGGTACTAATGAGTGTCTTCAGTGACGAATCTGCAGACAGCCTCACGACCGCACTGTCCGGGAGCGCTGACTTCCGCCTGCCTGCCACAAATGAGTAATAAGCAGCGCGGCCGAAAGTACTGTGACGAAACTCTGGAAGAAAGGTCAGATTCTAGAACAGGCGTCGGACGATCACCAAATCCCTTGTTAGCATTCACCTACGTCATCATTTCCCTTGGGTAGACGGAAGATGAAGAGCTCCGAAGAAACAACAGTCACCACGAAGACGAGACGAGAGATGAAAAGCTCCGATGAAACAACGGTCACAACGAAGACGAGTCACCGGCTCCCACCAGCTCGCACGGATTGACCAAGAGCAGAAATCCAATCAGCCACAGAAAACAAAGGTACGTTGCCTCTTCATGACTCGAACACCAAACGCTTTAAAATTAGAGCATTTTCTGAGATGAGAGACATTCAGTTCATAAGATAGGGACGAGCCCGCGTCGATTTCTCTTTTTAAAAAAAAATATGTATTTAAACACGAGTATTTTCGCGGTGAATGCTCCCAGCCCCAAATCTCAAGAGTACAGTACCTTATTCAAAAAGAAATGCGCAGAACGTTGGGAGTGTTGGGTCCTTCCTTGGTGCAGCTGCCGACTACGGCAATGTAGGAATCTCACCAGGATAAATGATGACATGAAACATAGAGGATTCCAAAGAAGTATGCAGGTTTAATCCAAGGTTAATGGACCCATCCAAATCCACATCCAGCTCTGCTCAGTAAACAGCTAGTTCTCAACCTCCACCTCAAATCTATACATTCTATAACCTAGGCAACACAACAAGTCACCTTCTCGAGTCATGGAACATACCTATGTCATAACTGGATGACATAAAGACACACCAAGACATCTAGGATACCACAGGTCCGCAACAGGGTGAAGTAGAAAAACAATGATTGTGGAGGTGATCAGAAGAAGCAGGATTCTTTTAAGGCGCAAGTGAAGGGTAGAGAGAAAGGTAAAGACAAAAATGCATCATCACAAGGTCCCCAAAGATCTTTCTCGGGGGTGGGTCTCAAAACTCCTCTTTCTCTGGCAAGAAACCTTGGTGTTGCCTGTGTAAGGTGACAGTCCACAGAGCAAGGGATGCCAATTGCTCTAAAGCTCAGAGAACCTACTACTACTTCTCCTAAGGCAACTAGCACCCCCAGCACCAGTACAAGTAGCAGTAGCGCCTCCAAGGGATTAGTAGGGTTAACCTTGGGTTCCGAAGTGGGTTCTGGCCTAGTCAGAACACCCACTCAGGCTGTCTTTGTTATGACAGTGGCGTGGAACTTTCTACTTTACTTGTAAGTCCCACTAACTTTGGCAAGTATAGGCAACAGCCTCTGATCAATGGTCAGAAAGCTGTGGCATACAGGGACACAGGGGCCAGTGTCACCATGGTGACAAAGAAACATGTGTCTCTTGACCAAATCATACTTGGTCAACTTTACCAAGTGGCCAATGCAAGCAATGTCAGGACTAATCATTCCTTGACAGTTGTAAATCTCAGCTGGGGAGGGGTAACTGGCCCTAAAATAGTTGTGGTTCCCCCAGACCTACCTGTGGACTGGGTGTTGGGCAATACTTTGGAAACTTCAGCCTGGTCTGAAGTGGAGATCAAGACACATGCAGAGATGATGGGAATCTTTGCCAGTGCATTTGCTGTTACCAGGGCTCAAGCCAAACAGTTGGGCACTAAGGAAGCTCTGGATCCTGATATGGACCTGCTAGGTTCTAAGAAAAGGAGGAGGCAGGGTAAATAATTATCCTTCCCACAGACTCCCAGTGAGGATCAGCCTCCAGAGAGAGATGATCCTAGCCCCTGTTTAGAAATTGTCTCAGAGGAACTTGGACCTGACACTGCAGAGTTCTTGGGGGCAGGGGTCCCTTCTAGGGCAGACTTGAGTCTGGAGCAGAAATCCTGCCCCTCTCGAACTGCTCAGACAGAAAGCTGCTGATGAGGCAGGGAATGTCAGTGGGTCCCATAGAATCTATTGGAAAGATGGGCTTCCGTTTTCTGAGAGTAGAGACCCCAAGCATCGTGCCACCAGGAGGTTGGTTATACTACATTAATACTAGGGGTTTCTTCTTCCCCCCTAGCACATCTCATTCCCCTTGCAGGATATCTTGGGCAAAGCATGACTTGGGACAGGCTTGTGCCTCATTTTCACCTACCCCGCATGTCTCAAGACGCCAATGAGTTTTGCAGCTTCTGTGTCACTTGCCAAGCCAGTGGTAAGTCAGGTGGCCCTACAAAAGCCCCCTTACTTCTACTTTCAGTGGTTGGAGTTCCCTTTGAGGAGGTAGGGATTGACATTGTTGGTCCCTTGAACCCTCCAACAGCGTCTGAAAACAGTTACATCCTAGTGGTGGTGGACCATGCCACTGGGTATCCAGAGGCTATTTCCCATAGGAACACTACAGCACCTGTGGTGGCTAGGTCCCTTCTGGGACTCTTTTCCATAGTGGGGTTTTCTAAAGAGGTCTTGTCAGACAGCGGTACAAACTTCATGTCTAGCTACATAAATGCATTGTGGAAAGAGTGTGGTGTAAACTACAAGTTTAACACACCATACCTTCCACTGTGCAATGGGCTTGTTGAAATTATCAACATGGCCCTCAAGGGTATGATCATGGGACTCACAGAAATTCTGAGGTGAAAATGGGATATGTTACTACCCTGCCTTCTCTTTGCCTACGGGAGGTTCCTCGGAAGGGGGTGGACTACAGCTCATTTGAACTTCTGTTTGGAAATCCACTTAGGGGCCAATTGTGTCTGGTTAAGGAGGGATGGCAGCAACCTCTCAAACCTGCTAAACAGGACATTGTGGACTATAGCCTTGGCCTGCATTCACATATGTCTGAGTACATTATGATGGCCAGCAAAATCCTTGAGGCCAGCAAGGAGCTTCAGAAAGTTTGGTATTACCAAAAGGCTGTTCTGACTGTTTACCAGCCAGGACAGAAAGTGTGGGTGTTGGAACCTGTGGCCCCAGCAGCTCTCCAAGACAAGTGGAGTGTGCCCCCTCCCCACACCATCCTTGAGAAAAAAAGGTGAGTTCACCTACTTGGTGGACCTGGGTACTCGGACAAGTCCTAACCGAGTTCTTCATGTGAACTGCCTAAAGCCTTGAGGAACAGGAGAAAGAGAGTCCTTCTCTCTCAGGACCCTGTTGATGGAGTAGCGTTGGCAGGCAGCCTCACAAACCAGCAGCAAGCTGATTGCAGGCAAGTCTTTAATCAGTTTCCAAACTTGTTCTCTCTGACTCCATGTCAAAACACTTTGTGTAGCCATGAAGTGGACACAGGTAACAGTCTGCCTGTCAAGAGTAAAATCTACGGACAGCCTGACCATGTCAGAGACTTCATCAGGACTGAGGTCCCAAAGATTCTGGAGTTTGGGGCCATTGAGCATTCGGCTAGCCCTTGGGTTAGTTAATTAATCAATCAATCAGGAGTTTGTGAAGTGCGGCTACTCAGACATGAGGGTTTCAAGGTACTGAGGCGGAGGGGGTTGCTGATCCATCTGGGCGTGGAGGGTCAGTGAAAAATCAGGTCTTGAGATCCTTTCTGAATTCGGTCAGTGACGGGGTTTTTTCTGAGGTGGAGGGGCATTGTGTTCAAGGTCTTGGCGGCGAGGTAGGAGGATCTTCCTCAGGTTCTGGTCTTGTGAATCCATGGGACTGTGGCCAGGGCAAGTTGGGCAGAGCAAATTTTTGTGGCGGGCATGTGGAATGAGGCAGTGGTTCACATATGCTGGTCCTGCATCGTGGAGAGCTTTGTAGGTATGTGTGACGAGCTTGAAGGTGATTATCTTGTAGACTGGGAGCTAGTGGAGTTTTCAGAGGTGTTGTGTTATGTGGCTGCGGCGGGGGATGTTTAGGACCAGTCTGGCTGCGGCAATTTGTACGTTCTGAAAATTCCTGAGCTGTTCCTGGGTGACACCATCTTAGAGTGCGTTGCCGTAGCCGATTCTACTGGTGATGAGTTTGCGGGTGACCGTAATTCTGGATTCTGTGGACATGCATCTGAAAGTCTTTTGAAGTAGGCAGAGCATGTGGAAGCAGGATGAGGATATGGCATTGATCTTGGATGTTCATTGTGAGCAAGCAGTCCAGTATGATGCTGCAGTTATGTGCATGGTCCATGTGGGCCAAAGGGGTTCCAAGAACGGTGGGCCACCAGCATTTGTCCCAGGCTGACAGGGCAGGTTCCAGGATAAGTACTTCGGTCTTGTCCGAATTGAGCTTAAGGCACCTGTCTTTCATCCAGGTGGCAACGGACTTCATCCTGTGAAAGTTGATTCTGGTGGGTATGGATTCGTTGGTAAGGGAGAGGATCAGCTGGATGTTGCTGGCTAGAGACAATGTTGAGTCCGTGGTTTCTAACGATGGCTGCGAGGGGGGCCATGTAGATGTTGAAGAGGGTGATGCTCAGGGAGGAGCCCTGGGGCACTCCACTGCTGATCTCTGTAGGTTCTGAGCAGAACAGAGGCAGTTTGACTTGCTGTGTTTGGCCGGTAAAGAAGGAGTGTATCCAGTCCAGGGCCTTGTCATGGATGACTGGGTCGTGGAGTCTCGTGATTAGGGTGCAATGGGAAATGGTATTGAAGGCGGGCTGTAGTCCTTGCGCCCAACCTCATACCCAAGATGGTAAGGGAGAGATGACGTTTTGTGTGTACTATAGAGGTCTCAATGCAGTCACTAGGACTGATGCCCATCCAATTCCCAGGGAAGATGAGCTGATTGATACATTGGCCTCAGCCAAGTATCTAAGTGACCTGCCTGCTGGCTACTAGCTGTAGTGCTAGAGGCACTCTTGTGGTCTGACACCCTGTGATGACCTTTTACTACCATTATTTTAATTGACTTTAGTGTTCTTTTATCCTAGCCTGAATGTACAACGTCCTGCATGTGCCTGTTTCTCTTAAAAGTTTCTTTCTTGTAATCTTGCAGTCTTTCAGTGGGAGCTGTCATGGAGTAGGACAGCCTTGCCAAGAACAGAGCGTGTGGGATGTGCATTTGAAAGCGTGAGAGAGAGAGAGAGGTGTGGAATGTACTTTTTGGTCTCAAAGTGCAGTGTTGTGGGCAGTGATGCACACATGTGCTCGGTGTTGTACATTGAGAGATAAAGTATGTGATGCTAAAGGACATTGAGAGATGAAGTGTATGAATCTATAAGCAGTAGTTGTTGTACATTGATGAAAATTATGAAGTTCTTACTTTTGGCTTTGACATGGCCTCATGTCATCCTTTTTTCTGACTCTTCCTTGCTTGAGCTTTATCTGCGTGCACAGCAGCGCTTGCAAGTTGTTTGGGTTAATCAAATTCAAGGATTGTTTTTGTGAGAGATTGTTTAATGTACCAGAAGGCTTTGTGAGCTTCGTCAAGATAAAGGCTGGAACATGCGAGATTTGGGGAAGGGGACGTGAGTACTGCCTGCTGCCATGGGAATGCTTGCTTGGAAGCTGGCCAGTTCTGGTAAGATTCCTCTGGGGCGGGGGGAGGTCTCTCCCGAACCTTCTAGTGTGTTTTGAGATTATAAAGCTGAGGTTTGTTGACTTAGAAATCGTGAGTTTCGAATCCGAATGGGGACGGACGCGTCTATTTTGGAGCGTGGAACCGTGGTTGCTGAGGCTTTCAACCACGGCTGTTTATTTTCCCAAGTCAGGAGTGGGCTGAGATGCAGTGTTTGCACCAGGTGAAGCATTGAGTTTTGACCAGTGCCATTGTGATGCGTGGTTCCAGTGGCTGTGGTCATTTGAAGTGTTGAGCTTTGATTATTGCCATTGTGATGTTTGGCCAGTGGCTTTGATCATTTGAGGTGTTTTCTTTGTGATGTGTGAGTGAGTTGAGGTGCACATCCAAAGTAATCATTTGATATATGTATATATATATATATATATATATTATCTACTGGCGGTCGCCAGTAGATAGTTATAGTTAGGACCGTGTTTCCATAGGAAATCCGCAACATTCTTTTTGGAATAACTTTGGCGCCGGTTGACGAATCCTCGCGAAATTTTCAAAATAGGTGGGGCGCTCCGCTCCGCTCCTACCCTGGAAGTCTCGAGGGGATTCGTCAAGCGGGGGCTGAGAAAAAAGGGGGGTCCCAAAACGCGTTTTCCCCATGCAATCTTCCGTAGGGACCTTTAGTCCAAGGTACAGCCCGAACGGCTGAACAGAATTACTTGAAATTTGGCAGAGAGGTAGTCCTCAGGTCAGGGATGTGCCTTTTGCAGGTCTGGTGTCAATCTGTTCAGTAGTTCCTGAGAAAATCAAAAGTAAAATCATATATATATGTGGGCGGAGCCTAACCACACATCTCATCCTGAGACCTGATTGGCTGTCAGCACTTCATCCAAGAAGTGTTGGCAGCCATCTTGGGACCAATATACATGATAGCACCTCATTAAAAAGCATTTGCAGTTAATAGAAGGTTTTAAGACTTTAGTTACATTATAAATCATTTGTTGATGGTACCATACTCATTTTAGGAATTGTGGTATGTTCTAAGGTGATTTCACCATGTGAAAAAGCCTTCTGCTGGCATATCATGATTGAGAGAAAAATATTTTCTCATGCTTTTCCCACAGAGGTTTGGAAGGTGATCTATAAGCTAAACTGAGAGCTTATTTTCTGTAAATTCACATTATCTTTTTCAGTCATGTGAGAATGAAGTCTGACATTCTCAGTTAAACATGTACATCCAACAAGGGCAGAGACTGTCAGTTGATTCCTTTGTGTTCTACTGCAGCTTCCCAGAGTATTCCAAAGAACAACTAGAGCGCTAACAGTCCTACTTATGATAAACGTATGGCACACCTGAAGCCATCTTGCTTGGATTAAAGTGGTAACTCTTAAAACATTTAATTTAAAAAGGAACAAAATGAGGGGGTTCATTTTTCCATAAAAAGTATGATTAGTGCTGCAGAAAGAAAAATTAGGGCACATTTTGAGTGACTTCTCAAATCCTCTTCTATTTCCTTAAAAAATTCTGACATGCAGACTGAAACATGCACTTTCAATACCAGCAGCAGTTTTCCCTGGTGAGCAGTAGCTTTACTACAGTGATCTAATGAGCAAAAAGAGTGCTAACATTCTGAATTTATGGCAAATGTGTGACACATCTGAATGCCTTTGGAATCAAAGTAAAAAACTGAAAGTATTTCCTACTGAGGAGACTGCAGTAAATGAGGAAATTAGGAAACTTCATAACAAATAAGTCTGCCAAGATGGCAACCAGAGACAAAAGAGCCCAAATGTAGCCCAAATATCACCCAGATGTAGCCCAAGTATAGCCCAATGACAGAATGTCCCACAGTGTTCTTAAAAACAACTAGAGCGCTTACTGTCTTCATTATGACAAAAGTATGGCACACCTGAAGCCACCTTGATTGGAATAAACTGGTAACACTTAAAACATTTAATTTAAAAAGGAACACAATGAGGGGGTTCATTTTGCCATAGAAATTTTGATTAATGCTGAAGAAAGAAAATGAGGGCACATTTTGAGTGACTTCTCAAATCCTCTTCTATTTCATTAAAACATGCAGACTGAAACATGCACTTTTAATACCAGGAGCAGACTTCCATGGTGAACAGTAGTTTTACTACAGTGATCTAATGAGCAACTAGAGTGCTAACATTCAGAATTTATGGCAAATGTGTGACATATCTGAATACCTTCATGATGGAATCAAAGTAAAAAACTGAAAGCATTTCCCACTGAGGAGACTGCAGTACATGAGAAAATTAGGAAACTTCATAACAAATAAATCTCCCAAGATGGCCACCGGAGACAAAAGAGCCCAAATGTAGCCCAAAATCACCCAGATGTAGCCCAAATATAGCCCAATGACAGAAGTGTGCAAAACACTTATTATTTTGGGTTTTTGCAGTGTTATATAGTGCAGACTTGTCAGGTACTGGAGTGCTTTACATGAGCATTGGTTACATCACACAAGAACAAATTCATTTTGGTTGTAGACATGGGGAGACTAAGTGATTTGACCAGAATCACAGAATGTCGAGCTGAAGCAGAAACTTCAACCTGGTTCCCCAGTTGCAAAGTCTGCAGTTCTGGAAGTAACACCACATCCTCTTCCCTAAGTGCAACATTTAATCAAGTGGTCAACTGGATAAAAAAACATAAAGGTAACAAATAATTTAAAAGTGCTTTCTCGCTATTTGAAATCTCAGAAAATATGTCCTTATTTTACTCTTTTAGAGCACTAACCATAATTTTGATGCCAATAAGACCCTCTCATATATGTAATTTCTAAAGGAAATGCTCTAGGTATTACAGTTTTGATTACATCAAGATGACGTCAGGCGTTCCACACTTTTGTAATAAATATAGAATGTTAGCAATCTAGTTGTTCATTAGGATACTGTTGAGAGGCAGAGGCCAGGGGCACGGACTCTGAAAATTGAAGGCAGGTAGGAGGGTGCAAAGGCAACAAACCAACAATACAGGACTTGCAAGAGAGGCTGTGGCAATGTAATAGACCATTGTGGGCAGAAGGAAAAGGCAATGGTAGTACAACCATACATGCGAACAGACCCGATTCAGCCAGGAAACGTCCAATGTTTTTAAGCTCAAATGGGCTTTATTTTATCTGTCTCCTGTCTACAATCTCCTCTTATTCAATGCAACTCAAAGGGGAAAATCAATACCCCAGTTTTTTTTCAAAATCTCCCTCTTACCAAGTTCAAAATGTTCGCAAGTATGGTACATTGGATCATGGAAGGAAATGGGGTAGGGACATGGACTTGGATAACAGAGGACAGGAGGGACATGGAGAGGTGCACCAAACTGACCCTGCAGGGCAGGCATGAGGGTTTGCAGCAGCACAATACACCACACAGGGCATGCGGGGCGGGAGTGCAGCACAACAATCCATAGAAAGCAAGAGGGAGGGGACAGGACCATGCACATGGTCAACGGAGAACAGAGGGGCAAGAGGCAGGACCATAATGGACAGACAGGAGAGAAAGCTGCAGCATAACAGACCATAAAGGGCAGGAGGGATGGATCAGGTGCATTACAATGGAACAGACAAGCCAGGAGGGAGGGAGTAGGGGTCTGCACATGTAAACAGAGGGCTGGGGGCAAGGGGGCAGGGCAGGAGCAGCAAGATAGCCATGGAGGTCAGGCAGGATGGGCACTAGAAGCAAGACACACCATGAAGAGCAACAGTGAGACTGTGATGGCATACACACAGACCATGGAGGGAAGGTGGGAGGGGTTCAGGGGCACTAACTGACCACACAGGGAAGGTGGGAGGGGCCATGGCAGCACAGAAGACCATGCATGGCAAGTGGGAGGGTTAGTGGTAGCACAATGGCTATGATGGGCAAGAAGGAGGGTGCAGGGGCATGCACAAAGGACGATGGAGGATAGAAGGGAGGGTCAGGACCTGTGCACAGACAAGAAAGTTCAGGGGAAGGGGCCTCACAACAGACCGCACGGGGCAGGCAGGAGGAGCAGTTGCAGCACAACAGACCAGGGAGGGCAGAAGGGTGTGGCAGTACAATGGACCATGTAGGACAGGAGGAAGAGGATAGGGGTATGGCATGTGGACAGGCAGGGTGGAGGTGGCAGGGACAGGTTACAGTCATCTGACAATGCTAGGCAGGTGGGAGGGGAGTGGCAGCTCAACAGAATACTCAGAGTAGATAGGAGTGGCAGGTCCATGGAACATGGTGGGCAAAAAGGATGGAGCAGGGGCATACACAAAGACATCGGCGGGCAGGGGGAAGGAGAATAGGGGCAGCAAGCTAAGCACAGAGTTTAAGCAGGAGGTCAATGATGGGGCATAGAATTGGGCAATGGAGGGCAGGAGGAGTGGACTGGTACATCATACTAAATTGAGGGCAGTGGCAGCACATCAGACCATGCATGGCAGGAGGGAGGAGGCTAGTCCATGGATTCACACAACAGAAGATAGGGAGGAGGGGGATGGGGCAGCAAGCTAACTGTTCAGAGAAGGCGAGTATTAGGAACTTTATTGTTTTTAAAACGTGTGTCTGTGCGAACTACTTAAAATATGAACAAGTATGCAGCATAATCTCACTTTTATTCAGGAAGAAGAGGACGTTTGTGACTGTGACTCCGGGCTCACTTGGCAGAAACACCCCCTGACCCTCCACCCCCTATCGCAAAATGTAATGCCCGTGAAAAGGGTAGGTGAACACAGTGTTATATAGAACATAGTCCTGAGAGCACGATTGAAAATGAAAACTAGATATAGTGTATGGTATAAACTATGCACCAAAAAGTGTGATATAAGATGAACCGGGCGTGAAATATAATATGCAATACATTGTGCGCAATGACAGATTCATTGGAGAGCGCGAGATAGCACAGGCACTAGCGCGTGCTATGCGATATGCGCCTTGGAGTGTAATATGCACGGGGCAGTGTTGTGTAACCTAACTAGTCTCTAAAGTTGTGATATAAAATATGTGCTGGGGAGTGTAACGTTGCATATGCACTGTGACAAAGATATGGATCCCAGATTGTAATATGTATGGCATAGCACTGTGCGTTATAACATAGGCATCGAGGAAGGCACGTTAGATGGGGCAATATAACCCGTGCGAAGACAAGTGTGGCATGACATATTCACGGGGTGGTGTTACAGTGCACATGGGCTAGAGAGTGTCATAGCATATGCACTAGCTAGTGGAATACAACACAGAGGTGTGTGGCACTCAGCAGGCAATGGTGGGTGTAACACAACATTGGGCTCTGCCAAGAGCACGCTGTGACTCTCAAGTGATGTTCGTCCCCTTTCCAGAGAGTAAAATAAAAAGTATTACACATCCGGCAGCGGATGTGTGTTTTATTAACCGTGAGGGGGGTTTCTTGCATAGTTTTGGTCGAATTTTTGTCGAATCCCCTTTGAATGGCTTGGTGTGCATGTGTATTAAATGTGCCCGTCAATAGCTACCCATCTTTGTATAAATAAACAACAAGGGTGTCTACCGGGATTAGGCACGGTAGGGCATCAGACATGTCAGAGCTTCACTAGTGGTGTAAATACATTCCACGTGGATTCATTGTATGCATAGTCGCCTTTTAATGAATATCACGCAAATCGTCATGGTGATAGGTACGTACGGTTTGTCCAGCATGTCCTAGGTGTGTCTATAAATATATATTTTCAAAAAATAATAAAAAACAGTGGTCGGCCCTGGGGATTGGGGTCAAAAAAATATTATTAGGAGACAGGCCCTGGGGGATGGGGTCATCAGGGCCAATAAATTAGAATAAGAAGGGGAACCACACAGCCCCCCTTCTTAAAAAATTAAAATAAATAAAAGACTGGCATCGTGCCGGAGGCCACGCCCCCTCCTTGCAACACTCTGCAAACGCGCCCCCTAGCGAGTTGTAAGTTGGGGAATTAATTCCTCTTCAATACTGAGGGTCCCTGAGGGCCAACTAGCCCAACAGGCATCTCCAGTATGCACCAGGGAGCTGCGCTGCAGACAGGTGTTCTGAGGCCAAGCCCCTTTTTACACCTCTCTGCAACGCAGCTCTGTGGCGCTTACTGGAGGTACCTAGTGGTCTAGTTTGACCCTAGGGACCCTTAGGATTCAAGGGGACTTAATCTCTCAACTTAGAACAGCCACAGGGCGTGTTTACACAGTGGTGAAGGGAGGGGACGGGGCCTGAGGTGACGTGTGCAAACACGCACTATGGCACGTTTTAAATTGGGGATATAATTTCCCTTCAATACTGAGGGCCCCTGGGGGCTAACTAGCCCACCAAGTGCTTCCAGTAAGCGCCACTGAGCTGCATTGCAGAGAGGTGGTCCAGGCCGTGCCACTTTTTACACCTCTCTGCAACGCAGCTCTGTGGCACTTACTGGAGGTACCTAGTGGGCTAGTTGGACCCTAGGGACCCTCAGGATTCAAATGAACTTAATCTCCCAACTAAAAACGGACACAGGGCGTGTTTACACAGTGGTGAAGGGAGGGGACGGGGCCTGAGTTAACGTGTGGAAAAACGCCCTGTGGCCTGTTTTAAGAGGTAGTATTAATCCCCCTGCCCTATTATATACTAGGGGCTTACAGAGGAGGTCATGCTAATCACAGGGGGACCCCAACGCATAATGTTACCTAGTGTATGTAGGTGTTTTCACTGTATTCTAAGTGTCTTTTAACATAGCACTGGCTCTAGGACTGGTTAGTCAGACTCAGTTACCACCAGTATCCGTCTGAAAAAGTTGAGGGTACAGGATGATTTTGCAACAAGGCTTCTTTCTGCTCTTCTTTTTGTTCTTTCTGCACGTTATCCTTCTTCCTGCACTTTTCTTCGTCTTTGAGGACTTCAGTTGCTTCTTTCTGCACTTCTTTTTTTTCTTTCTGTGCATTTTTTCTTCTTTCTTCACATGTCCTATCTCTGTAGGCATAGTTAGAAATTATTATTTAAAAAACCTTTGAAATTCACAGAAAAAACCATAGGTTTCAGGCACGTTATAGTTAGGAATTAGCATTTAAAAAACCTCAGAAATTCACTGAAAAAACCATAGGTTTCAGGGGTGTTATAGTTAGCTGGACTTTTCACTTGTACAAAACCATTGAAATTCCCCCGTTATAGTTAGTTCAGCTAACTATAACTCGCGCGCCCGCAATGCACTGCTGATGACATCACATATTACATCACTCATGACATGGTCAGTGACATCACTCATGACATCACTGATGACATCTCAAATGACATCACTGATGACATCACTGATGACATAATCCTTGTGATAGAGTGGCAGACCTCCTCTCACCCTAATATAACCTTTGATACACACATTCAAAAATAGAGACTAAACTTTTCAAAACAATGGACATACCAATACCAGTTACAACAACCTCTTCAGTAATTCTAAGATTCACACACACATCCACTCATTCACCAACAGTCCTATACAGTCACTCATACATGTATTCACTCATCATATGTACTCATACACCTATACATCCTGTTACACAATGCCACTCATCCATAGAGTTACTCACACACATAGTCACTCATGCTAATAAAGAATCAAACATACATTTATTTGCATATACAGTTATACACACACCACCACACTTACTTCTACGGAAACTTACACATACTTAGTCTTTTAAACAATCACTTATAGAAACACATATTTATTCATACAGGAACTCTTCCAATCTCTCACTCTCACGTATACTCACTTATATACACCAATAGTCACATATACTAGTTTAAAACATATGTAGATACTCATAAAGACACTATTGAGACAGTCATTCACTCACTAACACACCCATACACACACTCATCCACCCATACAGTCCTGCACACATGCTGTCTTCAACACATACAAAGAGTGAGTCACTCATTCATGCACCTATGCACTACGTAATACCCCCCACCGAACCATGCAGACACTCAGACTGATACTCAAAAAACCAACTAATAACCTATATAGACACCCATGTAGCTACTCACCAACCCATGCAGCCACTTATACACAAAGTGAGAGACTGATACAGATATTTACATATTTAAACATTACTCAATAAGCCATGTATTCACTATGATACACTTAATCAGTCAGTTACACAATCAATTTTTCAAAAACAAATCATCCATTTAGACACTTATATACCCATTTATTCTTCCATCGACCTTGAGATATACATATATAAAACATATTTAATTTTCAGAAAAACACACATTCACTGGATGATGTCATCAGTGATGTCATTTGAGATGTCATCAGTGATGTCATGAGTGATGTCACTGACCATGTCATGAGTGATGTAATATGTGATGTCATCAGCAGTGCATTGCGGGCGCGCGAGTTATAGTGAAAAGTCCAGCTAACTATAACACCCCTGAAACCTATGGTTTTTTCAGTGAATTTCTGAGGTTTTTTAAATGCTAATTCCTAACTATAACGTGCCTGAAACCTATGGTTTTTTCTGTGAATATATATATATATATATATATCTTTCTAATCTCTTGCGGGACGTCCAGTATATTTGCTTGAGACTTATCTCATATTATTTGCTGCTTGTTTATTCATCAGTATTATTCATGCATTTAGCTGTTATATTGTTACTTGCATATAAACATATATATCTCTACATATATTTGAATGTCCTGCATTTGGTATCTGGGAAAGCCTTTCTGTTAGAGAGCATTGTGTAAAATAAAACTCTAAGCCTTATTCTAAAAGAGACCTTGCATTTTGTAAAATAAAACCCTTTTCTAAAGGTGTTGTTTGTTTTGTGTTATATCTTTTGCTTCGCCGAGTGTTGAGCCATCGTGGGGGAGCTGTATTATCTGAAAGGCAAAAGCAAGAAACTGGCAAATGGACTCTCTGAGAATGTCCAGCCAAAGACAGCATATTCAATCCCAAGTGGGCATATTCAATTTCTTGTAATGCATTTTGGTTTGAAGAATGCACCTGTCACATTTCAGAGGTTGGTGAACAAAGTTCTCACAGGTCTGAAAGCCTTTAGTGCAGCATATCCAGATGATATTGCTGTCTTTAGCCCCACCTGGGAGGATCAGCTCGCCCACCTCAGGAAAGTTGTAGAGGCCCTGCAAAAGGCAGGCCTCACTATCAAGGCCACAAAGTGCCAGAAAGGGCAGAGCCAGGTTGTGTACCTGGGAGCAACACACAAGGAAGGGGGAGGAGGATAGCATCTTACTTCAACCTCCTCTAGGTAAGTAGCAACACACAGAAAAGAAGTAAGGTTCCTATAGTCGCAATATTTTTATAGTCACAATCCACGGTAAAGATGTAGCAAAGCACATCACTTTGTAAAAACTGCCATCACCCACAAAAATTTGTGGCATGCTTCATCATAGGGCTGCTGCGACGCCTCAGCGCAGACCAACGCTTGAGGCAGAGCAATAGGGTGGGGGAGACAATACAAACAAATAGAAAAGGAAAAGAAGGATCCAAGAAAAGGTGCAGATAATAAGTCTAAAATTAACTAAGGGATATCCCAATAATATATTTATTCTTGGATTCCCTTGTCAGAATTGAAAAGGTAATTGACACCCCGGAATGGTAGTGAAATTAGTGTATTATGCACCCTTCACCCCTCCATTCTGCATAATGGTCGACATGTTTCAGCTAGAATCCGAGTCTCTACTGACTTTCATCAGGTTGACCACTCTACCCCTAGTATGTCAATATGCTTAAGGTTACTCCACCTGTAAAATTTGGTATGGTCCAAACACACAGTCCTATTTAAGATCGAGTTTCACTTTTTGTATCGCCCAAACTGGCACAAGGGAAGAGGGTGACCCCCGTAGTCACACAGTCGTCAAGGGTGGTGCGCCACCACTATTATGGTCACTATTATGACTCCTGCTGCTCCTGGTCTTGCTGTTCTGCAATTCTGTGTCTGTTCATCTTCCAGGATCTTCAACAGACCTGTGGGCATCAAGGACACCCAATGTAATCTTTCGGAGTGAAGGAGTCGCTACCCTGCATCTGCAGGCACCCCCATGAAGCTGACCAGTCTGCTGCTCCTGACGTCCCATGGACTTCAAAAGGCTCAGCCACACAGGTGATGGTTCTGCAGCTCCATCTAGGCCTGACCTGTCCTCTGTGGAATTTTGAGGCCAGTATCCCTCGTCGGAACTGCTGGGACCAAACCCTTGTGCACTGCATTGACTTGCCGTTGCCAAGGCTTGTTGGCTCTGCACTTCAGAGATCTTTGGACTACAAGAAGCTCTAGCCTCCAGCATCTTTCTGCCAAGATCAGCATCCTCACTGCATCCTCTGCACCATGGGTCTTCCTCTTTAGTGAGCTGCTCAAGGTCCTCTTGTGTCTCCTGTGCCTTTGGCATGTGGGTCCTCTTGAGGGTCTTCTACTGCTTCAGTGAGCTGCCCTGCTTTCTCTGGGCCTTCTTTCACTCTCCTGCACGAGGTGAGTCCCTTGGACCTTGCTAGTCCCAACGTTGCTCTTTCATCTTTTTCCACGCCTGTTGCTGCTGCCAAAGCTGATTGGTGCTCCTGCTGGACACCGACCCCCTGGTTCACGACTTCCGATGTAGGAAAGCTCATTCACAGCTTTTGGTCTTCCTCAGCGCCGCCTGGTCCTCATATTTGCAGCTAAAAGGTCACCGTCCTTGCTCCTGCATCTTCTGACATTGGTGGGCATTGCACTTCCGTGCCTCCTGGTCACTATGAGTGGTGTAGACTCTGTCCCCTCTGCTTACAGGTTCTTCTCTTCAAGAATCCACTCTTAGATTACACTAGACTCTTGCACCTTCTTCGCCAGCTGCATCTTTACTGAAGTCCTCCATTGTGGTCTTTGGTGGTTTCTGACGTCACTTCACACCTTTGTACCCGGCTTCCGTGGTGTAGATATCCTGATTCCTGGGATATCGTTGGGTGGGGTGACTCTCCAACCTTCTGTCTTCAATAGGGTTTCTTCAGGGTCCACTGGGAAGAGTCCTTGTTCAAAACTGCAACTATGACTTCCCTGTCGACTTCTATCGGGTACGTAACTGTGTTTCCACTCGGCACACAGCCACGATGGGGTTCCTGGGTACTTACCTTGGGTGGTTCCTTATGTCCCCAGCTCTTCTGAGTCTCCTGGTCAAAGTCCCAACTTCAGTCGCAGTCCGCATTCCTCTTTCTTAGTATATGGTTTGGTCTCCCCCTGGAGACCACTGTTTATTTTGGTTACTTACCTTTTGCAATTGAAGTATTGTTGTGTATTTGTGTTGATATCACTAGGTAGGAGATACACCAATGTGTTAGTGAGTGTTTTGTAATAAATGAGCACATTTTTATACATACACTGTGTGTTTTATATTTTCTGTGGTGTGTTCATATTTTACCTTTCTTACCACATTCCCCCAGTAGCGGCTCCTCCCCTAAGGTGGAGGACCATCTCCACTTCTTGTTGCAGTGTAAAGAAAAGGAAAAAAATATTAACTCCAGGTTATTAGCATTTTAGTTTTCCCCATTGCGGCGTCTTTGTGGGGTGGGGCTGCTCTCAGAGCAGGGGGTGGAGTGGTTTGCACTCCCTATGTAAGCCTGAGTTCTTGGCCGACCCTCTCGGGACTCCCAAAACAGTCATGTGCACATACTGTGTTCTCCATGCAGACTGCATTACAGCCTGCGTGGAGAACATGCCCACCGCTCCAGCCACACAACGCTCAGTGTTGTGATTGGCAGCTGGGAGCCTTGGAGCCCTGGTGCTTCCTGCTTCCTGTCTCCACCAAGGAGCCAGGAAGAGGACGTGGGAGATGCGGCGGGTGGCCAGATGGCCGGCCTGTAGGTATGTGTTTTTTTTTTTAACTCACCTTCTGCCCCTCCCACCACCCCACTGCTTCTTCCAGGTAGCAGTCGCCACTGCATTTCCCCCTCTAGTTGATATTTCATCTACTTTATTTAGACCTTGGTATGCACTTGGCACTAGTTGATACAATCTGCCTTGGGAATCTACTACTTGCTTTGGTGTCCTAACTGGGAGCATCCCTCCCACCTTTGCAACTATTCTCCTACAACGGTAGTAGTAGTAGTAGTAGTAGTAACTTTATTCGATATATAAAATATCATAAAAGTATAAAACATCATAAAAACAGTAATTACAATAAAAACCCACTACTACAGCAGATTTCCCATATGTACAAGGAAACATTTGGCAATGTCTAAAACAACATAATTCATTACCTCCAGATGAAGGGATGTTGTGCAAAGGGTGCACCATAGGGAAGGGAGAAATGTGACGATAAGCGTGTTAACATGAGGACTAGGAGCTAGGGCGGAGGAAAAAAATACTGAGGTTCTACTCGGAGACTAATGCTTCTTGAGGAGCCTCTGTCTGATCCTCCAAGCCCCCCCCCAAGAACTTAGCAGTCCCATAGATGACACTGGGGACTGTCGTCTCATAGGTTAAGATACGCAAGGCCACCTTACACGACCTGCAGCCCAGATTGGCACATACGGGTTTCAGCAATCTAGATCTAACATGGCTATAGGCCCGACAGGCAAAGAGGAAGTGAGCGATGGATTCCGTGGGGGAGGCACAAGCTGGGCAACCCTTGCCAACCCCCGATTCACCTCTCCACCCTGTCTGGAACTAATGTACTGGTAGTGTGCCATACCTTAATTTGAGGTAAAGTGACCTATCACTGGGGGACTCGATCATGTCCAGAAAGGCCTCCAAGCTGGGCACGGGTTTAATACCTAAAAAGTTTTCGCTGAGGATACCTCTCTGAGACCTCAAAGTAACAGCGTTAACCCAGTCCCAGTAAAAAAAAATAACGGTGGCTTTGGGAGGAGGTTCCTGGTTCTCCCAGGACTCGCCTAAACCTAACTCTACCACCAATTTTTGTAAATTAGATACCCACGGGATCTTATAGCATGCTCCAGATTGTAATATGTCATTCAGGGCGGAAGCATACTGGCTTAGATCCGGGGGACCTTCTGAGCCTTACCCAGTACAATAGGGGGCACAACCTTGCCACGTCACTTATGGGATGTCTACCAAGGTCACTACGGAGAGGAACTAGTGGAGTGGACAAGGGAAGTGAAACTATGTCTCTAAAGAACTTGTTTTCAGATTTAGACAGTTCTGTGACATTTTCAAATCCCCATAGTTCCGCCCTGTAGAGAGATGCTGATAAAACCTTCCCCTGGTAGACCTCAGTTGCTGCGGCTATTGATCGGCTGTATGACAGCCTCTGCTGTCTAGCTATAGCTCCCGCAGCCCGTTTGTGACTCAGGAGCATTTTAGATAGGTGTGGGGCCCATTTCAGCTTGTTGTTGACCCGCACCCCAAGATAATCAAAGGCTGTCACGAGCTCCAAATAGGAATTTTCCACCCTGATGTTATTCCTAAAACTTTTGGAAGGGGACATGGCCATTAGCTTGGTCTTAGACGTATTAATCTTAAGGCCCCTAATATTGCAAAAATCGGTAAAATAAGTCAAAAGTTTTTGGAGGCCCATAGGGCTCTTAGAGATCAGCAGCGTATCATCTGCAAACAGCAGGGAGGGTGATTTTCCCCCGCTCAGTGTTGGTGCGTCGACCCCGTCAACCTCAAATAGTCTGCCACCCCATTTATAAAGAGAGAGAACAGGGTCGGCGCAAGAACACAGCCCTGGCGGACTCCTCAGCTTACTGCTATTCTCTCGGTCAACTGTCCCTGGTGCCCCCACCTGACTCTTGCAAAATTGCCTTCGTGAAGCCGTTTGAGAAGATCCAAAATTAGAGGAGGGATGCCCAGATCAGCCAAAACTTGCCACAGCTTTAGCCGGGGTACCAGGTCAAAAGCTGTTTTGAGGTGGATAAAAGCCAGGTAGAGGCTACCCTTTTCAATAGTAACGGATTTCCAGTATATGGTACAGAATCTGAAACCTGGTCGATGGTTCCAACCCCTTGCCTGAAGCCGGCCTGGAAATGAGACAGAATACCCCTTCGTCAATCCAGGCCTTGATCCTGGTTAGGAGGACCCTGCCTACCACTTTTTGAATCACATCAATTAAACTAATTGGTCTGTAGTTGGCAGGGTCCTCTCTATCGCCTTTTTTTGAAAATGGCCACCACCTCTGCCCCTTTCCAGGAATCTGGTACAGGGTGTCCCATTGTGATGTTGTTCAGGGATTGAAGGATAAACTCGGCCCAGAGTTCTCTATCATAGAGAAGAAGGTCTCCGGGGAGACCGTCTGGTCCGGCTGCCTTACCCGGTGCTATCATTTTTATTGCAGAGTGGATCTCGCTAAGGCTAAACTGTCCCCGTCCCCCCCCCCCCCCCCCGGGGGAGCGAGAGGCTCGAGGGCTGGGCCCACTACCATCGGAGAAGAATCTTCTCCGAGAGAGTATAGGCCAGAAAAATGGTCAAACCACTGGCGCCCAGTTATGTGGTTTGGGATTGGATCTGCCCCACCCCTAGCTCTGATGTTTATAAGATCCCAAAACAAAGTTGAGTCTTTCCGTCGTGCTGCACATTTCAGGTCCTGCCAGTGGTCTTCTTCCCATAAACGCCGGGCTTTTTTTATGGTACTATAATAAGATTTTCGAGCACAGGCAATAGAGGGCTGATCCTTTGATTTTAGAGCCCTAGTAAGTTCCTGTCTCCTTTCCCTGCAATCACGCGAAAACCACAAGTTTTCCGTATTTAGTCGGGATGGCTTACGGTCCCCATTAGCGTTTGATTCAAAGAACTTCCCCACCTTTTCAACGGTCTCGAGATATATCTCATTAAAACCCCTTATTAGCAAGTAGTTGGGGGGACTGGCCAAGGCAGCCTCCAATAAGCCTGTACTTTCTGCCACAATGATTTTGATCGTACCCAGATCTACCTCTCGTTTAGCAACTCTAGACCATTTGAGCCGTCTATTGCAGTTGGACGGGACGACCTCTCTGGACCAGAGTATCTGGGCTCCAATAGGCTCGATAGATGTGGTAGACATATCGCGTTTAAGTTGCATAGTTAGCGGGTTGTGGTCGCTCTCCTGCCTAGAGATAACTTCCATATCAATGAGATCCGGCCACAGCTCGACGTCCAGCAAGATGTAGTCTATGCGCGATGGAACCCTGGTTCTGGTGAATGTAGGTGCTCCCCTGGTATCGGAGCGGGATCGGCCATTTGTCTCCCTTAGGTTGAACTCTAAGGTCAAGGCAGTAATTTGGACAGCCCTTTTTGACCACTTTTTAAGTGGCGGGAGTCCAAGTTGGGGGATGCCTTGCTTTGAATCCGCTCCTTCCGTGCCCAGGATGTCATCATCGCTAAGGGGCTCAAAGGTGCAGTTAAAATCACCAGCTACTACGAGTCCCGCGGCGGTGTGAAGAGCTGATAGCTCGGACTCGAGGACTGATAACGTAGGGCTCGCTTGCGCACCTGACAACCCTCTAGCGTAGATGTTAAAAATTTCTAAGGAGGAATGGGGTTCAGACCCAACAACAGATAGATGGAGGATGTCATGAGACACACTTACATTGCTCTTAACTACCCAGTTCAGATCGGTGGTTACCCAAATTAAGAGGCCCCCCGATGGGCGTCCTCTAGGGGAACTAATTGCCGGACCAAAATAGGTAGTGAACCCAGATCTATGGAATGGTTCCAAACACCAAGTTTCCTGAAGAAGGATGACATCGAATTTATTGATAAAATCGTTCCACACAGGATCGGCGAGATTCCTTTTTAAGCCGGCAATATTCCATGATAGGAAATGGATAACTCTCGGGGGGATGCAAAATGGATGGGGGAACTACAACTCCTTCCCTGGTTATTGGGCGCCCCCTATCAAGGCCCCCCCCTGAAGTTGCACCTGATATTACAGAATCAACTGAGCTATCCCCTGGAGGGTGTAAATGGAGGGCAGGAAACAGACCTATGCCCTCAAAAGAGGGGCTTTCAAGGGTTAATGAAGGAACATTTATGTGGGGACTCATTAGTCAATCCACCTGTCTAAGGCCTGAGTCCGCCTGCTCACTAAATTGGGACCAGACCAAGGAGCTACGGATGGAGGAGTGTGCGGGTGGTGACGTCCTATATTCCAGCAAAATTAGGTTTTCTGCTAGGGTTAGATCTCTGAGCTCGATCTCTACACAGTCCAGTGGCGAATCCACTCTAGACAGCCGACGCACTCTCAATATATCATCTCTGATAATTGATCTGCAGCCTCTGGTGTGCCTCAGCCAATGAATAAATTTATTGTGCAGTGACTCACTTCTTTCGAATCCACCTCGATTATTCATTTTCGGAACCTGTGTCATATAAACAAAGGGCTTTGCAGGGGAGTGATGGAACCTAGGACCCCCGACCACAGAACATGGAGGGGGACCATGCTCACCCCTACTAAAGGGAGGGGTAGCGTGGGTACCTGTCCTAGCCTGGAAGTGAGTGTTTATCAGCCTGTTGGAAGCCAGGTTTCGTGTGACATCGGCAAAGGACCTAGAGGTGGGAGATGACTTATTATTACCCTCCCCTAGAACCCTGCCTTGGGGTGCAGCTAAAGAGTCAATTGGCTGGGGACAGGAGGGAGGGACCAGGTCTCTCAGCTTCTGGGTAAGTGTGGACCCAGAAGATGGTACTAGGACAGGGAAGGCCGAAGGCGTACCTCGATCTACAGCGAGGCTCGCCACCCTGTTATTAAGAGCTGCAACCAGCTCTTCCAACCTAATAATTCTAGCCTGCAGTTTTTCCAAGGAGCCAGCTGAAGACCTGGCAAGGCTTGAATGAGTAGGTAACACCCTGTCAGATGATAGGCTGGTTTTATCAGGATTTGAATCGAGTACTGAAAACCTATTAGAACATAAAACAGGGTTATGAGGGGGCTCGTAAGTATGTGAATCTGGGACAGTTACATGCTCAATTGACGTAGTCTGTGCTACGATGGCTCAGGGGTCGTCAGCAGTCTTTGACAGGGGAGTGGCTAATCCATGCGCATTAGTTCTTTGTTGTGAGTTAGAGAACATCGCTGGGATCATCTTTTTAGCATTTTTAAAAACGGGCTTGGCCACTTTAGACCCCTCTTCTGTAGTGGCGTCAGAACTCCCGCTCCCAAGCGACTCCTCACATTCATTAACAATCTCCTCAATTCTGGACAATACACAATTCATAGCACCATGGGTTGTATTTTTAGCTTTTTTCCCTCTTTTACTACTAGCCACCAACCCTCCCTCTGTGCTTTTTCTCTTACCCATCGTGGTGGGCCCAAGCAGTTGTGCAATAGCAAAGGGCAAGTGCCAATGCAAACAATAAACCCAGCCACTGTCCAGAAATGAAGAAAGGCGTCACAGTATGCACAGACTATGAGTCCACAGAGGGTTAATATAGCCTTAAGTCTATTCACAGTACCTTAAATACTTTCATCAGTGGGAGCAGGTCAGGATTTCACACCTCAGGGGGGTGGCCCTGCCCAGCCTCTACCAGCCCCTAACGGCCACAAATGGCCCGCCCGGGCTTGGCCCGGCGCTCGCCCGCGCGCGTCCCGCGTAGCGGGGTGCGCGAGATGTTAAAATATGGTCGCCGGTGGCAGAGGGCGGGACCTCCGCTGCTGGTGCTGCCCCTCAGGCTCCTGGGGCTTGAAGTTCGGTGTTCCTGGCATCCGCTAGCCCACAAACACTGGCGTTGAGTCTCCCACGAAGCGGGAGGCGCGAGGTGCACAAGAACGGTCCCCGGTGACAGGGGGTGGGACCTCCGCTGCTGGTGCTGCCCCTCAGGCTCCTGGGGCTTGAAGTTCGGTGTTCCTGGCGTCCGCTAGCCCACAAACACTGGCGCTGCGTCTCCCGCGAAGCGGGAGGCGCGAGGTGCACAAGATTGCTCCCCGGTGCAAGGGGGCGGGACCTCCGCTGCTGGTGCTGCTCCTCAGGCTCCTGGGGCTTGAAGTTCGGTGTTCCTGGCGTCCGCTAGCCCATTAACACTGGCGCTCCGTTTCCCGCGAAGCGGGAGGCGCGAGGTGCACAAGAACGGTCCCCGGTGACAGGGGGCGGGACCTCCGCTGCTGGTGCTGCCCCTCAGGCTCCTGGGGCTTGAAGTTCGGTGTTCCTGGCGTCCGCTAGCCCACAAACACTGGCGCTGCGTCTCCCCAATGGTAGTAGTTCCAGAACATCTTCAATGGCTATTGGTCTTTATAGGTGCCAGGTCTAGAATGCTGCTGTTTTTAGATTAATTTTATATCTCAGCTCTTCTGTAGATTCACTAAATCTAAAATAGGGGCTCTCTCAATGAAAACGTACAGTTCCCCTGCAGGGCTTTGATTCTAGGGTGAAACCTCATACTAAATATGCACACAAATATAGGTATTCATTTATACAGCAGTGAAAGTGGCCATGTATAAATAGAAGATTTTATTCACGACTATTGTTAGCAAATCAAAGCACTCCATTTACTGACTGCAGAAAGATACCTGCTCAGTCCTCCTTGCCTGTGATTTGGACTTGGCAGCTGTAAATCACACTCTGATGTTTGTGGAGAACTTAAACGCGGGCCACGTTCTCCGGTTAATGGGTGACCAACAACCATGCAAATTCAGGTTATGTTTTAAATCAACAGCTTTGTTCTGGTTTGTTTAGTAGAGTGCTCAGAAACGACCTTTAAAAAAAAAAAACACTGCTAGAAGTATTTGGTCTTGAGAGCTCTTATAACAGTAGTGGCAGCTAGAATTAAAGTTGCACAATGGCATGGCACTACATTTTGCATCACAGCATTGCGCTAAGCAATTTAGTTGGGACTCCCCACTCTAAGTGACTTGGGGGCATATGTATCAAAATCCGTTATTGCGATTCTCAAATAGCGATTTTTTGGGAGAATCGCTATTTGAGAATCGCAAAACGGGATGTATTTAAAAATTTGCAAATATTTTGCAATTTCTTGTTATTCCTTAATTGCGATTAGCAAATTGCGAAATCGCAATTAAGGAATACCTTCCCATTCATTCCTATGGGCCAGGAGGCCCATAGAAATGAATGGGAAGTCATTCTCAATTAGAGAATCGCAAATTAAGAATAATTTCAAGGGTGTCATAAGGACACCCTGATGCACCCCTAAAATGAGCATGTGTGCGCATATGGCGCACATACATGCCCTAAGGGCATGTATGTGTGCCACATGCACCTTGAAAAATGCCAAAAAGTGCATTTTTCCAAGAAATCGCTAATTGCCACCAACTTGAAGTTGGTGGAAATTTGCGATTTCTTAAGGAGAAATCGCACAACTTGGGTGCTTGTTACATAGCGTTTAAGGAAACTCAATTTACGATTCCTTAAATGCTTACGCAAAATTAAGGAATCGCAAAATAAGCGATTCCTTAATAATGCGATGCGAAAATAGCTCATACATCGCGTTTTGCGATTTTGTATTCGCAAACGCTGTTTTTTTGCGATTCGCAGCGTTTGCGAATACGAAATCATTTGATACATATGCCCCCTGATCATGGCAGATGCCTGAGGCCTTATATTCCGGTTTAGAACAAGCGAGACAGAAGAAATCGCAATTAGAATGTTTATAGAGCAACAACTTGTCTTCACCTCTTGAATGCTCATTATCTCGTAAAAGCTCAGCAAAGAAATGCTTTATTAATCCCTTTTCTTCATGCAGAAGAGGCATGTGCAATTTGTCTTGAGAAGGCCTTGCCCTTCTTGGTGGTTAAACTGCTCCAGTTCCTCATGGCTGCTCATCCATGCTTCCCCCTGCAAAGGTGTGCAGCACTCTCTGTGTGTCTGATCCATGAAGGGGCATTTGGAAATCTCTAAGGTTTGCTCTTGTAACATTGCTCCTTTTGCTTGGAACACATTTTTGGACTTTTCAGAAGTTCCAAAGAATCCTACAAGTATCTGTGTACATTTCAGGGAGGGCTCTGTTTTCTCACATTGGCATATCCAGATTTTTGTCCAGACAAGAGATTGTTCATGTTTAAACGTGTATTTCAACATGTAACTCTAACATGCAAATATTCTGGTGGAGAAACCCCTGCTGTCTATACACTCCCAATCAAACATGTTGTAACCCATTTACTCCTGCCTTGTATTGGGAGCAAATGTGTGTGCTTCCAGGATGGAAACTAAATGCAACTGACATGAGTAACCTCAAACTTAGCTTATGGCTGTACTCATACTTTTCACGGGTGCCCATCCCAGGCAGAACCTAAATGTTTCCTCTCACCTTAAATGTATGAATGTTAAAATTCTACCAAACTGATGGGATGTTTGCTTATTAAAGCGCCCCTTCCTGATGTAGAATCCATGTGTCCTTATTCAAGATTGAGATTTTACCTTCTCAAAATGATACTTTTGTGCACTGTTTGGGCCCCCAGATTTTGGAAGCAGATCTGCATACTGTCACTAGGACCTTGTGTTGTATTGTTTTGCCTGCGAGTGTCTGATAGTGTGAGAAAGTTGTCTGTTTGTAGGTCTTGTCGAGTAAGTAGATTGTGAAAACAAATGACACAGTGATGTACGTACAGCTTCCCCTAGAAAGATGTCTTTCCCTTTTTTAATGATTCTTTTTATGACTCGTACCTGTTTTTTTTTTTTTAAATCCTTAAATAAACATTTTCTTGCATAATGACCAATCAGTGGGAATGATTTCGGTTTTCTGCAATTATAAAACGAGGTCCCATTTTTTCTATCCTTTGATGGTGAAAACCATCTCCTGGCCTAGTATGATGTGATTGAAAAAGCCTAACACGTCTGGACCCATCAGCATGATGTTGCCGGTTGTATTCCACCCACCCTCATTATGCAGTCACAGCCTTGGACACATTCCGTTCTTTAACCCATAGCATACCTGGGGATGCAGCTTCCAGGTTCTTTCCTCGTGCATCTTATTTGGAACATGTCCATGTCATAAAGTATGAGGTTCTAGAATGGGTAGATGTGAGCAGGCACTTTGAAGGTTGCAGTGCTGTCCTTCATGGAGTAAACTCACACTTAATGAAAGTTTCTGGCATTGCTGAAGCTTTATTTTGAGAAGAATCTGCCACATTTTCGGAGGATGGGATGGGAAACCTGTGTTCCCCCATTCGTTTTGTAGAAAGGTAGGAAACCATTGTCTGCTTTGAATCTTGCCTGGTTGTAGTTGTATTTATATAGCGCTTATTACCCCTGATGAGGCATCAAAGTGCTTTTTGGCGGTTGGGTGATAAAGTAGGCCTCCGCAATACTGTGTTGGATTTAGTAGACATTGTTTAACATGCGAGAAACAAACCGAATGCCAGTAAGAAGTATTTTGACAATGTAAAACCTGCGAAGGAAAGGAATGTGATGCCTGCGGATTAAGTATTGGTGAAAAAGAACAATGAGAGCAGCGAAAGGAGAGTCAGTTTTCAAAGCCCACAAAAGTCATGAAGGGTCTAAAATGGCAGTTTTGCTTGAGAATAAGGGATGGCGGAATGCGAATCCGCTTGTTAAACTAAATGACGAGCAGGCAAACATTATAAAAGACAACAAATATGATGGTCAAAGTGGTGAAGGTGCGGAAGTGAGCAGAGGTGACCGGTCTCATCTCTGTACTCAATCTGACAACGCTCGAAGTGGTGAAGGGGCGGAAGTGAGCAGAGGTGACCGGTCTCATCTCTGTACTCGGTCTGACAGTGCTCGAAGTGGTGAAGGTGCGGAAGTGAGCAGAGGTGACCGGTCTCATCTCTGTACTCGGTCTGGCCATGCTCGAAGTGGTGAAGGTGCGGAAGTGAGCAGAGGTGACCGGTCTCATCTCAGTACTCGGTCTGAGTGACAACGCTCGAAGTGGTGAAGGTGCGGAAGTGAGCAGAGGTGACCGGTCTCATCTCTGTACTCGGTCTGGCCATGCTCGAAGTGGTGAAGGTGCGGAAGTGAGCAGAGGTGACCGGTCTCATCTCTGTACTCGGTCTGACAACGCTGGAAGTAGTGAAGGTGCAGAAGTGAGCAGAGGTGACCGGCCTCATCTCTGTACTCGGTCTGACCATGCTCGAAGTGGTGAAGGTGCGGAAGTGAGCAGAGGTGACCGGTCTCATCTCAGTACTCGGTCTGACAATGCTCAAAGTGGTGAAGGTGCGGAAGTGAGCAGAGGTGACCAGTCTCATCTCGGTACTCAATCTGACAACGCTCGAAGTGGTGAAGGTGCGGAAGTGAGCAGAGGTGACCGGTCTCATCTCTGTACTCGGTCTGACAACGCTCGAAGTGGTGAAGGTGCGGAAGTGAGCAGAGGTGACCGGTCTCATCTCAGTACTCGGTCTGGCCATGCTCGAAGTGGTGAAGGTGCGGAAGTGAGCAGAGGTGACCGGCCTCATCTCTGTACTCGGTCTGACAACGCTCGAAGTGGTGAAGGTGCGGAAGTGAGCAGAGGTGACCGGTCTCACCTCAGTACTCGGTCTGACAATGCTGGAAGTGGTGAAGGTGCGGGAGTGAGCAGAGGTGACCGGTCTCATCTCTGTACTCAGTCTGACAACGCTCGAAGTGGTGAAGGTGCGGGAGTGAGCAGAGGTGACCGGTCTCATCTCTGTACTCGGTCTGACAATGCTCGAAGTGGTGAAGGTGCGGAAGTGAGCAGAGGTGACCGGTCTCACCTCAGTACTTAGTCTGACAATGCTCGAAGTGGTGAAGGTGCGGAAGTGAGCAGAGGTGACCGGCCTCATCTCTGTACTCGGTCTGACAACGCTCGAAGTGGTGAAGGTGCGGAAGTGAGCAGAGGTGACCGGTCTCACCTCAGTACTCGGTCTGACAGTGCTGGAAGTGGTGAAGGTGCGGGAGTGAGCAGAGGTGACCGGTCTCATCTCTGTACTCAGTCTGACAACGCTCGAAGTGGTGAAGGTGCGGGAGTGAGCAGAGGTGACCGGTCTCATCTCTGTACTCGGTCTGACAATGCTCGAAGTGGTGAAGGTGCGGAAGTGAGCAGAGGTGACCGGTCTCACCTCAGTACTTAGTCTGACAATGCTCGAAGTGGTGAAGGTGCGGAAGTGAGCAGAGGTGACCGGCCTCATCTCTGTACTCGGTCTGACAATGCTCGAAGTGGTGAAGGGGCGGAAGTGAGCAGAGGTGACCGGTCTCATCTCAGTACTCGGTCTGACAACGCTCGAAGTGGTGAAGGTGCGGAAGTGAGCAGAGGTGACCGGCCTCATCTCTGTACTCGGTCTGACAATGCTCGAAGTGGTGAAGGGGCGGAAGTGAGCAGAGGTGACCGGTCTCATCTCAGTACTCGGTCTGACAACGCTCGAAGTGGTGAAGGTGCGGAAGTGAGCAGAGGTGACCGGCCTCATCTCAGTACTCGGTCTGGCCATGCTCGAAGTGGTGAAGGTGCGGAAGTGAGCAGAGGTGACCGGCCTCATCTCTGTACTCGGTCTGACAACGCTCAAAGTGGTGAAGGTGCGGAAGTGAGCAGAGGTGACCGGTCTCATCTCAGTACTCGGTCTGACAGTGCTCGAAGTGGTGAAGGTGCGGAAGTGAGCAGAGGTGACCGGTCTCATCTCAGTACTCGGTCTGGCCATGCTCGAAGTGGTGAAGGTGCGGAAGTGAGCAGAGGTGACCGGCCTCATCTCGGTACTCGGTCTGACAACGCTCGAAGTGGTGAAGGCGAGGAAGGGTGTAGAGGTGACCGGCCTCATCTCGGTACTCAGTCTGACAATGCTCGAAGTGGTGAAGGCGCTAACTTATATCCTTGCACTGCTAACATTCCAATAGGCCATAATGGTGAGGCCGCCTGGCTTCCCCAATGCTTGTTTATGCCTTGTCATAGGGCGCTTGTAATTTCCAATAAGTCCACATACTGATGTGGGTATGGTGACCGACATCTCAACAGGAAACGTCTTGATGTGTGATATTACGCTATATCTAAGCAATTTATATGTAGATCTATCTTTTAGGTCTTGCTTGAAAACACAAATGTCTTTTTTAGCTAAGGGTTACCAATTCTTTAAAATATATCAAGAGAGGGATTTGCTCTTCGAGAGAAGTGCACTTTCTTACCTCATTCCATTGCCTCTGTGGTGTATCACGCCGCCTGCTGGCAAGTGCTTTTCTTGAAATGCACGGGGTCATTTTTACATCTGAACAGTACACTGAATCCATCACGTTTTTTGTCACATTCAATTCCTTATCAACTATATGCAGTCCATAGAGTAAGCAATCATTTTATGATACTTTTTTCAGATCATTGACAAAACAGGTAGGACAGTGTTTAATGTGATAAACAGAATTCGAGCATTCCAGACATGGAACAGCATTTGTGAATGCTTGTATATACATGTGTTGCACATGAGAGCTAGACCAACTTGCTTTACCTTTTCTTTTTTTTCCTCAGCCCTATGCAGAGTGGTTCTGTTCTTTTTTGTTTTACCATATATTTTTGAACTTGCAGATATACCCCATGGAGGTCCTGCATTTACTCAGGGAGAGGACTCCAGAGTGTGTGTGAACTTCTCTATGGCTTGTTGTGAAGGGTGAATACAAGAATGGGGACCCACCATGCAAGCTTTGCTCGAGTTGATGAGCGACAGGTGTCATAGAACCAATGATAGAACTCAGGTAGCAGCAGAGCAGAGTGTAGGCATTGATTGGATGGATGTGTGCTGTACTGGCCTTCCTTTTCAACCTGGACTGCCTGTCCAGAGACCCCTGTACCAATTGCTGCACCCTCACTGCGCGATGCGCCACTCCCTTGCCAACTGTTCCTTTTCAACCTGGACTGCCTGTCCAGAGACCCCTGTACCAATTGCTGCACCCTCACTGCGCGATGCGCCACTCCCTTGCCAACTGTTCCTTTTCAACCTGGACTGCCTGTCCAGAGACCCCTGTACCAATTGCTGCACCCTCACTGCGCGATGCGCCACTCCCTTGCCAACTGTTCCTTTTCAACCTGGACTGCCTGTCCAGAGACCCCTGTACCAATTGCTGCACCCTCACTGCGCGATGCGCCACTCCCTTGCCAACTGTTCCTTTTCAGCCTGGACTACCTGCCCAGATGCCCCTGTAACAATTGCTGCACCCTCACTGCGCGATGCGCCACTCCCTTGCCAACTGTTCCTTTTCAGCCTGGACTGCCTGTCCAGAGACCCCTGTACCAATTGCTGCACCCTCACTGCGCGATGCGCCACTCCCTTGCCAACTGTTCCTTTTCAGCCTGGACTACCTGCCCAGATGCCCCTGTAACAATTGCTGCACCCTCACTGAGCGATGCGCCACTCCCTTGCCAACTGTTCCTTTTCAGCCTGGACTGCCTGTCCAGAGACCCCTGTACCAATTGCTGCACCCTCACTGCGCGATGCGCCACTCCCTTGCCAACTGTTCCTTTTCAGCCTGGACTACCTGCCCAGATGCCCCTGTACCAATTGCTGCACCCTCACTGCGTAATGAGCCCGTCCCTTGCACAGCTGTGCGTCCCCATCATAGGTGAAGTGATATAAGTGAAGTGCTATGGGTACAGCAGTGGAACGTACAGTGGTGAGGCGCCTGACTTATTCTTTACCTCACTCAGTCCCTCCACTGGCTCTCGCACACCTTCAAGCAGGCTTTATTGCCAATACAAGTAATGTGGATCAGATCTTTTACATTTTTGTAACCTAAAATGAAAGCCGTCATCATTGATTGGGGGTGCTTTTTGTCACCTTTGTAGATCTTTGAGAGCCATTTGACCTTGTCCCAAGGGCAACATTTGGGAGGTTATTATGAAAATTGGGGTTCCTTTAGGGCTACTGATGCTGATTTGAAATTTGTACACCGATAATCTTCCCATAGTCAAATGGGACCCGGGGGAAAATACAGAGAACTTTTCAATAGGGCGTGGTGTTCGGCAAGGGTGCGTCCTTGCCTCTACACTATTTTCATTATTTGTCAATGATCTCTTCCCTACCTAATGAATTGTGTGAATGATGCACCCAAATTTGCTGGCTCTAAAGTACCAAGTTGGCTATTTGCAGATGATTCCCTCCTTTTATCTAAAACTGCCTTGGGACTCAATGTTCTCTTGGGAAGTCCAATCTATTTTGCAAAGACTACCGCCCTGAAATAAGCAAATCTAAAACAAAATATATGATATTTACACATAGAAAGAATATTAAAGGGAATGTGGATTAAGATGGAGCCAAATTAGAAAGGGTGCTAGAATGCGATTAACTAGGGATGAGATTGTCAGATTCCACTGGTTGGTTTGCACAGCTAGGGAAAAGCTCTTTGTCCCTTAAGCACAGAGCTGGGTCTATTGTTAGATTTGAAAATAAAGCCTCTTCCTCTCCTATTTCACCGGCACTGGAACTATATAGAGCCCCAGGGGCGTAACACAGGCCCCCGCAGCCCACGCGGTGCGGGGGGCCCCCAAGCTCCAGGGGGCCCCCTTAGCACAGCACTCGGGCAGCAGAGCAGAGCTCCTGATTGAGCCCAGAGGGGGCCCCTGCACATGCCTTGCAGGGTGGCCCCCTCGAGTTTCGTTACACCAGTGTAGAGCCCAACCATGCAGTGCCGCTCTCTATGGTTCTGATCTGAGGGGCTTTTGCAATCTTGATGTGCTAGATAAATGTGAAAACTCCTTTTTAAGATCCTTGTTGAGGCTATCAAAAGACACGCCATTACCTCCTTTAAGGCTTGGTCTTGGCATTAGGCAAAGTTCATACATAGCCCATCTTATGCCTGTTTTATACTGTTCCAGGTATGGACAACCAAGCAACGTGCTCCAGAAGGAGAGTGACTTACTGACATTTTAGCACGCTAACTGGCCCCAAGGATCCCTTGGCTATCCTATACGAAAACATGACTGGTTAAGTTGCAATTGTCCATATTTTTGGTATCACCTGACATCAATGACCAGCAGCTCTCGTGGTCTTATTAAAGATCACTACTGGAATGTTGTCTTTGGCTCCAAAATCTCTGCCGTTCCTTCGGGCAGTCTTACGGATCTGTATCTGCCTTTTAAATGTGGCTCTTATTTTGAAGATTTTAAGGATTATGTGAATATGCCAATGTCTAGGTCTCCTTAAATTACATTTAGATTGGGGATTTTACCAACTGCTTCTTTTACCTCCACCTGGAACAGTAATGTCAACTCTTCCAAACTTTGCCCCGTGAGATGCCAGGCAGTGGAGGATGAGGAGTGCCTACAGGGCTTCTACCAAACAGCGTGTTAACTGGATTATCCCTCTTTGTCACCTCCTTTCGCTCGATGATGGGCGTAATGCGACCAAACTCTGCAGACTAATAGATCTACTTTGTTACCTCACAAAGGCAACATGGTAACAGGAGTCCTAGACGTTTTCCTTTCCTGTGGTTTCATACCCTTAACTTCGATTTCTATCACTTAAAGTGGCCCACTTTTTTGTCCACCTCTCGTTTGGCTGGTGTGTTGTCCCACAAAGTGACCTTTGCTGGCAATGCTATACATATCCATCATCTTTCTTTGGCAACCACCTAAACTTTTTCCCATCTTAGGGTTTTAAGTGATCAAGATCTACCCCGCAATGCCTGTTTCAATGATGGTTTTCTATTTATTACTAAAAAGCAAAACCAACACTGAGTCCGAGAAACTTGCATTTTGGGGCCGTGAATCTCAAATTAGTGGGTACTTCCTGAAACATAGTGGATCCAAAACTGAACTACTGTTCTCAGTTGCTGGAATGAGCCACCTCTCATACATCCAAATTTACCAATTAGTTTTATTTTTTTTGTCCTCATATCCTTTCCATTTATTGAAATGAGCACCATTATGGTATCTGGGGTCCACGTGCTCCAAATATTGGACTTTCCTCTTTAAGCATATTAACTGGGCTTCCCTGAATCTATCTTACTCCATTGCCTGACTGCTTTAAGAAGATGTAATCATTGGACGAATACATTTGATCAGAACCTCAGCATATCCCAAAAGTCACCACCCTCCTTTCTCTCATCTTGCCATCTTCTCAAAAAGACCACAGAGTTTCTCCGCGCATGCCAAGAGGGTGGAGAGGCTTGAGTCTATAATTTGCAGATTTCTCTTCTCGCAATTAAAATTAGATAGAACATTAGATTCTGTGCTTTGTGATTAAACATAGGCCCCCTGCATCCTGTTGCCTTATCCCAAACATGATTAAGATCGTTCTTACCTCCATAGTAATACCCAATGAGAGGGAGATCGTCTCACCCACGGTAAGCCAGAATTCTTTTAACTTTTGACAGGTGGCGAACATGAGCATATTATCAGATTTGTTACTTCCCAGCGTTTACAAATGGGGTTGCCATTTCCCCTTAAACTTACCAATCTTCGTAGAATAACTTCAGAGCTAAGGCCAAAAGACAATTGTCGTACACATTATTCTGTGCCCACATCAGACCCTGATTTTGATACATGAGGGCAGAACAAGTACAGAAAACGGAATCTAGTACGAACGATTGATGGCCCCAATGATGCAGCACTGGTATGCGCCTACAAACAGAGCGGGCACTGGGAGTAAAAAAAAACAATGCAAAATGCATGAGTCTAACATATAGCTTTGCCTTTTAGAACTAAAACTACATTTTGAAAAGCTCCAACATTCACATTAAAATTATGATTTCGATTTATTTGCCTTCTTTTGTTTGCTAATTAAATAAAGTATGTAATAATTTATAAATCTGTTTGATTTATACTTGATCAAATCTTAGAAATTGCTAAAGCTGGGTCTGCTGATTCCAGGAGTGATTTAGTGGCAGCCCATAGAATTCAAAAGATTAAGAACCGCTGTAGCATGCCCAAAGTAAGGTCTTCCTGGGCTAAAAACAACGCAAGCAACGACACTTTGGATAGCGTGGTATGACGTGGGTCAGAATGCCATCCATTAGTTCTCAGGAGTACTGCTAAAGATTTTTGGGATCCATTCTGACTCATGGGGTATATTCAAAAGGTGAGGAACCAGCAGTTAGACAGAACATCTATGAGAAACTGACGGTAAGTAACTTGTTCATACAGGAAAATCCATGTTATCAGACAAGAACAGGCGTACTAAGAGGGGTTTTGTAAAGGGATAAAACAAGTGATCACTTGACAAAATAAAATATTTTACAAAAGTTAAATAAAATCTTTTTTCCACCAAGTAGGGGTAATAATGTCACAGTAATAATTTGTTGCATCCCTTACGTCTTCCTCATTACCATATACATACTGATTCATGTTTATTTGCCAGAATTCAATATTTAAATTTACCCCAGCTTCATGTTTATGCTGCAGTTATAGCTATACTTTCAGTTCTACAATCGGTGATAAATTTGAGTTTTGCAAATTAATTAGATGGCTCTGAGAGTTTTGCAAAAAACCATCAGTTTCACAGCCGACACAGTTTTGCAAATAATGTTTCGTTTTAGAGCTTTGGATTATAAACTAGTTAAACACAATCATAGCTAATATAATATACTTCATTATGTTTATCCAGCAAAATGTATTTTGAGCTTTGCAGAAATGCTGTGTTGGTTCTTAGTGCTCCACTTTGATTTGTTTTTATTAACGGCATCATCATTTGCCATGATCAAGTCTGTGCTTTAACTTAATTTCCTCTGCAGCAAGAAAAGTTCACTTTAGAATATTAGCTTGATTTGTTGGGAAATAAAATTACCTTACTTTCTGAACCTTCAGGTATGTAATAGTAGCCTGAAACTACATTTAGAGAAAGTGTTTGTTATTTTAGCCCAATCTGGTTTCAGCCTCTCAATATTCGCTCGTTGATTGGTTCAGAGTATAATGGGAAATTACTTTTGTTAATTGTGTCAGACATAAGGTCTCAAGGAGATTTTGAAACTTAGAATGTATTCATGTCTATATGGGTGCTAGTATAGTGCAAACCTAGCCTAGGACAGCGGAGGGCTGTTCAGAGCTTGTCGAGAGCCTGCAGCCAGTACTCTGATCCAAAGACATTTACAGCGGGTAGAACATTTCTAAAGATCCAGATCCTTATTGCGTTGATGGAACAGTCTCACCTCCTGTTGTTCTCCTTCTTACAGTTTATCATCCCCAGTCTGAAGATCTAGATGTGGGTATGTCAAGATCCGTCAGTAATGTTTCATTTGTCAGCGGGGTAGGGAGGGAGCTGTTCGTTGTTGCCATGTAGGTGATGCAGCAGGTCTTGGAAGTGATCTGGGCATGCTAGGGGAGACTCAGGAGTTGCATCAGGGTTGCAGTGATTTGACTGCATTTCTTTAGGCCTCTGTTAAGACCTGTCATGGCTGTATCCAGCCTTTTGAGGGTCCATGTACTATCTCGAGGCTGCGGAGCAAGACTTTGCTTCAATCCAGACACACAAGTATGAGGGCAGAAATTGGTTTCCAAACAAACACTTTAACTTTTTTTTCAAGTGGGAATGCGGGTACCATTCCGTCTAGGTCCTCTTGGTGACTTGTTCTTTGAGAGAGGTTGGTGTCAATGATGAACCTGAGTGACTTGGCTGTGTCTGATAGTTTAGTGTTGAGGCCATTCCAATTCCTGTTATTGTTCCAGTTTTGGACTCATTTTTGTTCTCCTTTTTTTAGGAACTCAATATTTGTCCGACTGAATTTCATGTAGGTGCTCTGTCTACATCAGGGTCTGAATGAGGTGGGGCAATGCTTGAGTTTCTGAATGTGGAGAGCACAGAACACTTTCATATATAGTTGTGGGTCACTGTTGTTGGTGAGTTTTGATATGACTGATGAGTAAGTTTCCAAGGGGCTCCATGTAGCTGGAAGATGCCTAGTAGCAGGATGGAGTCATGGGGTACTCCTCAGGTGAGTCATGCTTTTGGGATCACAAGGTCCCCATCTCGATGCGCTGAAGTCAGTTAGATAAGTAGTAGGAGAGCCAGTGGAGGACATTACTGGCAAATCTCATTTGCTATGTTAGGATGTTAATGAGGATAGGATGGAAGTGTGAAGTAGAATTAAACCTTCTCTGTGGTCAAGAGGTGGTTGATCACTACTTGTTGGCTGGCAGGGTCTGCTCTGGTAGGATATATGGAGCATGAAAGATAGCGGCATGGATTATTGCTGTTGATGTTTTCTTGAGGATGTGTACACTGCTTTCTTGATCATCTTGCTGAGGAAGGGTAGATGAGGGCAGCTCCAGCAGTTGCTGCGGACAGAGAGGTCTAGTGGGGATTTCTTCAGGAGTGGGAAATCTGGCTAATCTACAGGACTTCTAGCAACATGCCTTGGGTATGAGATAGCTGTTAATTGTGGTATTGGTATGCCTTGTTCAGACAGTAACAGAAAAAAAAGTTTGTGTCTCGACCGCAACAAAATGAGACGGTTAACAATTATATAATAAAATGCCCCCGGTTCACGTTCAGGGCAACTTTATTGCGTTTCTGTTGCCTGATTCCACAGACGGTTGATAGAAACAGAAAACCAGACTTCAACATCAAAAATGCACATCAGACCCAAAACAAGATGTGGTTGAATAGACCTGGAGCTGAAGCAACAGGCCTACATTTAACAATCCTGGATCCATAATTGATGCTGCCATCGTGAAGGCCTTTAAATGGACTGTTCAACATAGAATGACTGTAAACATTGTTCACTTAAGGCTTGGACTTCAATAATAAACTCCAGCTGAAATTAATTTGCTCCACTTAAAATAGGTGTAAGAGCCAATCAAAATGTTTATTTCTGATACAAAGATCCATAAAACAGAGGACAGCAGTTAAAAGGCTAAAAAGAAAATAATGAAAAACAATAAATACACACAATCCCATACAAGCCACAAAATCAGTCAAAAAACATAAAACATGAGAAAAAGAAACTCCGATAATATCATAGCAGCATTCAACAAGGATACAGAGAGGAAAATGTGCTTTTAAAATATCATTGCTCAAATGATTTAACATTTCACATGTGGATGAATCAAGTGGCATACAAAGATTTTGTCATCTTAACAACAGTTACCTTTCTGGTATCTGAACGTAAAGTGCTTAGTGCGTGCGCATGATGATGGAAACCCATGAGTTTACAGACTGGCCGAATCCACAGTTTTCATGCTCTATCAAAAGCAGGACAGAAAAAGGAAAAGTTATGTGGAGTTTCCTTTGCTAAGTTACGTGAAGGACACTTGTTAGAGTTAAAATATTTGTACACCCCTTTTTATACAAAAACTGTTTAATGGCAGAACTCCATACCCCCATTTAAAAAAAAAGTTACAATGGGATGGGGCAAGGAAGCATATCAAGAAATGGTTCATAAGCTGGAATGAGACTAATGTCTAGGAAATAGTCTGTTGGACTTTCCGCTTTAACATGTTTAAAATCCTGAATCCTGCGTCCATAAATACTCCTTTAGTCGTTCTTTAACCAGTTTTGCTATGTCTGGGGTCTGGGGTCACCCACAAAAATGGCAGGCCTATATCATACAGAACGGCCTTGATATAAGCAAAGCAAACACAAGGAGATGATGGACGGAGCGCTGAAACTTTGATATAAGCAAAAGTCAGCCCGAAGAGCCACACAGGGCCAAGGCAAGGGACACCACTAGAGACACTCCCTCGAAACCCGCTTCAACCTCAATAGAGGCTCCAATACATGGGAGAGAGACAGCAAAAAGCTGCTCAATTCTGGCTGTGAAGACCCGGGCACATTGGCACGACATTCGGCGAGCCGTAGGCAACAAAGCACCCGACTTTGAGCTGGAAAACACAATCACTCCAGAACTCCAGGAAGAAATGGAAGAGGATTGGTTCAAGTTAGAGGAATAACAAGAAGATGAACTCTCAGAAATGAGAGAGCCAACCGATGAATGGCAAGACATCTATCCAGACTAAGGGGCAGAATCCTATCCATTCAACCCATCACCGCCAGATGACATCACTGCATACAACGCAGTCATCAAGAGAGCTGCAGGTACTTATGGGGTTCAGTTAGAAGAGAGGCAGTCAGAGCATGCTTCTTCTTTGAAACACTACTGCCCGACCAGAAGAGTAACCAGTTCCTCACAATGCTACCCAATATGCTGGACCATGGCAGAGATGCATTCAAAGGACCAGCTGCATCCAATCCATAACACCAAGGGTATAAAAGAAGTTTTGCTTTTCTTTGAAAGACACAACCTACATCCGGGGAACATGCCATCTGACTCCCTCATTGTGGCAACAGCATGTAAGAGAGCATATAGCCCTGTGTTTGGGGGGCTACCCTTTCTCATGAAAGCAAGAGAGTAGAAATGGAGGGTAAAAAGATTGAGAGGTCAGCAGCAACGCAGTGGATAGCCTACTAGAATACCCTGCTAGATAGGGGTGGGATGAGATGGAGGAGCTCATGGAACACCTGCCAGAGGAGTGGAAAAAGCGGCTGAATACGTTGCTACATGAAGCAAAGACAATGGCCAATACATGTCAGATGCAGCAGAAACTGTCAGTGGGCAGCTCTGCATAGCCACCTCCTTAAGCAGAAACACTTGGCTGAGAATCTCTGCATTCAAGCAGGAGGTCCAGTCAGCTATAATGAACGTGCTTTTCGCTGGGAAAAGTCTATTTGGAGAGGCAGTGACAAGGCGCTACTGAGCATTAAAAAAGACCATGTAACACCCAAGGCCATGGGAGCCCTTCGGTATAAGGGAATATTCTGAGGAGGCATGATCCAGAGGAAAAGAACAGTCTTAGGAGTTGTACAGCCACACACCACTCACGCAACCTTAAGTCACCAACGGAGTAAGGCCACCACTCCACCATAATGGCAGTACAGTGCAGGCACCAGACAGCCCTTTGCAGCTGCAGAAGTAGAAGAGGGGGAACCCTTGAAAGGGGGTAACCATGCAAGCAAGTGACTCTTCCTGAACACCCTCTAACATAAGTCGCCAGTAGAAGAAAGAGTCAGAGGATTCCTGAAGGAATAGCAACAGTTCTATGACAAGTGAATACTAAATATTAATAGATATGGCTAATGCATCGAGTTAACCAAGTTACTCCCAACAATACCACTATAAAGGAAGAGAATAAAGGAAGACAGCCGGAGACTACAATAGGAAGTGGAAGACTTATTAAGCAAGCAAACTATAGAAATAGTACCCCCAGAACAAACAATCAAAAGGATATACTCAAACTACTTCCTAGAACCGAAACCAGACAAGTACATTACGAATAATACTGAACCTAAGACCACTAAACAAGTTCATTAAAACACCAAAGTGCAAAATGCAAGCTCTGCAAAAGTCATCCTTCTGATAGGAAAAGGAGGACTCTATGTCAAACATAGATCTCAAGGACACCTACCTACAACTACCAGTTAAAAGATAGCAAAACAAATCCTCAGGATGTAGTGAACAAGACACACCACCAATTCAAGGTCCTACCATTCAGAATACAGTCAGCTCCACAAGTTTTCACAAAATGCTTAGCTTTAGTCTCAACACATCTCAAACTAAAGTAAATACACATCTGTATATTCTTGGACGACTGGCTAGTGAAAGCAAAGAAGAGTACCCAGTGCTGGAAGAATATCAACGAGTTCATACAGGCCCTACACACACTAGGTTTCTCCATCAATTATGAAAAATCATCACAGATCCCAGACATGAAGAAAACATTCTTGGCAGCTATCCTGAACTCACAGACCACAATTATATGTCAGTTGACAAAAGAGTCAAAGCAGTTGTGGAGCACAGTCTCCTCTAGTGCAACTGAAAACATCTGACGATGAGGACAGTGGAGATAATGATGGGCATGATGACCCCCTGCATTCCCCTAGTACCACACGCAAGGCTTCATATGGGAGAGGATGTAGCCTTACGGCAGAGTGGTCGACCGCAAAGCTGGGTAACCCGATTCGAGTCTCCCCAGGGTTGCTCAACATCCTGTAATTTTGGGCAAATCACGTAATCTCCCCGTGCCTAACAAAATGATGAATGTGTCCATATGTAACAAAACTGGTGCTCATGTAATGTGCTCTGATACCTGATATCTTTGGGTCAAGTGCGTGCTATATAAAACTCTAAATAAGAAAAAAATATAGATATATATATATTTTTTTTCAATTAAAAAAACACAGGTTTCAAGGACGTTATATTTAGTCTGACATTTCACTCAGAGAAACGCGGAGAAATTCAGCCGTTATAATTAGCTGAGCTAACTGTGACTCACGCCCCCGCAATGCACTGCTGATGACGTCACATCATACATCACTCCTAACATGGACAGTGACATCACTGATAACATCACTGATGACATCTCAAATGACATCACTGATGAAATCATCCACTTAATCTCTGATGCACCTACTCACACCCTAATACAACCTTTTATACACCCACTCTAAAATACAGACTACCATTCTCGAAACCATAGACACACCAATACCAGTTAGTACTTACCCACTCACTGATTCCTAGGTCTACCCACACATCCACTCACTCACCCATACAGTCACTAATACATGCAGTCACTCATCAAAACAGCCACTATTATATGCACTCATACACCCATACAGACACTCACACACTGTAAATCACCCATAGAGTTGTTCACACACCTAATCAGTCACCCAAAGAGTCAATCACAATGCCATATACTCGCCTATACAGTTATACATACACCACCTCACTTATTCATACAGATACTAACACATACTTACTCTCTTATACAATCACTGACACAAGCACATACAGTCACTTATATACTCCAACACTCGCAAGTACTGCCATTCACATATGCAGTAACTCACACATACACCACTGAGACATCCATTCACTCACCAACACATCCATATGCACACTCACTCACTTATACAGCCCCTCGCGGATGCACTCATGAACCCATACAACCAGTTAATCACCCACTCACACATCCATGCAAGTAGTCACACAACACACAGACACTCAGGCACCCATAGAGGTAATCAGACAACCAATCAATAACTCATATAGCCACTCATGTACCTACTCACCAACACATGCAGCCACTTACACACCAACTGACAGTCTGATACAAACATTCACACAGATTAGTCACTCACCCATACATTCACCCAGACACATATAATCACTTATAAAGTCAGTCACACACTGACTGAATCATCATATATATATCACATTCTTAAACCTTTTAGAAACATTCACAGTATGATTTTATCAGTGATGTCATAAATGATATCATTTGAGATGTCATCAGTGATGTCATCAGTGATGTCATCATTAATGTCATCAGTGATGTCACTGACCATATAACCACTCTATCCCCAGGGTCACCTGGGGGAGGGAACTAGAGGCAAGGGGCACCAGGAGCAGGCCAGTCTCCAACACACAATTTTCAACACAAAATGGGGCCGCTCCCAGAGAAGTGACCTCTGTGAGGTTTAAGTTGTGAGTGTGGGCATTTCACAATATGTGTCGACTGGTCTCACACACCACTTGGTGTCATGCTTCATCATTGACCAATCTTCGCCTTACAGAAAGTCAGTTTGAATAGAGGGGTCTTCCCTTCCGATGCCCTCCTCCCATGGAGCATTTAGGTGTCTATTTCAGGACCTCGCAATGAATCCTTTACCTCGCGGAGTGTGACACAGGTCACCCCACCTAGTGGCATCTTATCACCGTATGGCTGGTAAGAACGGAGCCCATTTTTAACTTTAGGTCCTGATGAATGCCACAGACCCAACCGGACCACACGGCAGAAACATGTATACATGTTACAAAACTGTAATACCTAAAGCAAATCTAAAATAAGGACATGTTTTCTGAGTTATTAAATAGTGACAAAGCACTTTTAAATTAACCGTTATCTTTATGTTTTTTATCCAGTTGACCACGTGATTAAATGTTGCATTTAGGGGAGAGGATCTGGTGTTACTTCCAAAGCTACAGACTTTGCACCTGGGGAGCCAGGTTGGAGTTTCTGCTTCAGCTCGACATTCTGTGATTCTGGTCAAATCACCTAATCTCCCCATGCCTACAACCAAAATGAATTTGTCCTTGTGTGATGTAACCAATGCTCCTATAAAGCACTCTAATACCTGAAAAGTCTGCACTATATAAACTGCAAAAACCAAAAAATAAATGGTGTTTTCCACACTTTTGTCATTGGGCTTTACGTGGGCTACAACTGGGTGATATTTGTGCTACATTTGGGCTCCTTATTTTCTGGTGGCCATCTTGGGAGACTTCAATTCAATAAACTTTATTTGATCTGATTTAGAAACATAGATCATAAAAGTGTACATAAAAACAGTAAATCTTCTTACTTAATACAATACAATGAGAATTAATTAAAACCAGTAGGTAAAAATGGGTGTTACAAAGCCCAGCTTTAGTTTAACAGAATAGTAGAGTTCAATGTTTTGCAAGGTCAGTCTTAAGTACTTAGTGCAAAATACGCTATAAGGGATCCAAGTAAGAGCAACACTCCAATACCTGACCAGTCTGCACTATTTAAAACTGCAACAAAAAAAGTGTTTTGAACACTTCTGTCATTGGGCTTTATGTGGGCTACACCTGGGTGATATTTGTGCTACATGTGGGGTCTTTTTTCTCTGGTGGGCATCTTGGGAGACTTATTTGTTATGAAATTTTCTAATTTCCTCATTTACTGCAGTCTCTTCAGTATGAAATGCTTTCAGTTTTTTACTTTGATTTAATCAAGAAGACATTCAGATGTGTCACATATTTGCCATAAATTCAGAATGTTAGCACTCTAGTTGCTCATTAGATCACTGTAGTAAAGCTACTTCGAAGTCTGCTGCTGGCATTGAAAGTACATGTTTCAGTCTGCATGCCAGAATTTTTTAATGAAATAGAAGAGGATTTTATATAATTTCAAGATTAAAATGAACCCCATAATTTTGTGTTACCAGTTTATTCCAATCAAGATGGCTTCAGGGGTGCCATACTTTTGTCATAAGTAAGACTGTTAGCACTCTATTTGTTCTTTAGAACACTCTGGGAAGCTGCAGTAGAACACAAAGGAATCCACTAACAGTCTCTGTCCTTGTTGGATGTACATGTTTTACTGAGAATGACAGACTTCATTCTCACATGACTGAGGAAGATAATGTGAATTTACTGAAAATATGCTCTCATTTTAGTATGAGAAAATAGTTTTCTCTCAAACATGATTCATGATATCCCAGCAGAAGGGTTTTTCACAGGGTAAAATCACCTTAGAACACACCACAATTCCTAAAAATTAGTATGGTACCATCAACAAATGATTTATAATGTAACTTAAGTTTGTTATCACCCTTTATACGTTCTTCTTTTGGTGACCGTCAAAACCTTCCATTCACTACAATGCATTTTAATGGGGTGATGTTATGTATATTGGTCCCAAAATGGCTGCCAACACTTCTTGGATGAAGTGCTGACAGCCAATCAGATCTCACGATGAGATGTGTGGATAGGCTCGGTCCACATATATACATTTCTTTTTCCTTTAATATTTAAAAAACTACTGAACTGATTTACACCATTTAAAGCAAAGAGTGCACTCTGGACCAAGAGCAACCTTTCTGCCAAATTTGGTGTATTCTGTTCAGCAGTTCAGGCTGTAGCCACAACAAATGTTTCCTATGGAAATTAACAGAGAGAAAACACGTTATGAGACCCCCTTTTTTCTTATCCCCCGCTTGACGAATCACCCCGAAAATTCACGACAGGAGCTGACCGGAGCGCCCCATTAGTATTGAAAATGTCGCGAAGATTCGTCAAACGGCACCAAAGATATTGGCAAAAAAAAAACCGCTTTTTGAATAGAAACAAGGTCCTGACTATAACGACCGCCAGTAGTTATATATATAACCAATACAGGAATGGATCCAACATCAATGGCAACAGGCAACCGGGAGTTGGGAAGATATAGTGGTTGTCACAGACAAGGTTCAGAGACAGATACAATGGTGGAACCTACAGAATCTCACTGTGGGTAAACCATTCAAACCGCCAACTCCCACAGTGACCATCACAACGGATGCATCACACAAAGGATAGCTCACATGGACAAGCTAAATGTCAGAGTCCTCTGGAAAGGAGGCAGTGCAACACATAAATGTGCTGAAGTTGAAGACCGCTTCCTAGCAATGAAGGCCTTCTAGAAACATCTAACAGGGAGAACAATTCTAGTTCAAACGACAACACAATGACAATGTGTACCTGAACAAACAAAAAGGAGCAAGGTCCTACCCACTATTGACAGTGGCCCAGGAGATTTGGAAATGGGTGATCACGAATAGAATATTGCTAAGAGCAATACACCTACCTGGATAATCAATTACAAAAGAAGACAGGCTAAGCAGAAAAACAAGCACCACTCACATGTGGGAGCTAAAACCATAAGTGCTAAAGCAGATCTTCTAAATATGGAGGACAACACAAATAGACCTATTCGCAACACACAAAAACGCAAAATGGTAAAGCTTATCATTCAGTTTCTATCATCCAGAGTCACTGGAAAATGCCATGTCGCCTGTTGAATGATGGTCAGGGAGATTTGTTTTCACCTTTTTTTACCAATTCCAATCATACTGAACCAAATCCAGAAGTGCAGGCAGGAGCATTCCAGCTTAATCATGATAGTCTGATTGTGTGCTCAAAATACATGGTTCTCAGACCTCGTGAAGATAACCCAAGGACATTAAATCACACCCCAGCACACCAAGACATGCTAGCATTGCAGGTAGGGCAAATGTGGTACCTGGAGCCAATCACACTCAGTTTGGCCGATTGGCCCCTGAGGATAAAGAGTCTGATCACCTCAATTTTCGAAGGAGAGCAAAGAATCAAGGTGACCAACAACAAGGAAATGCTACAGCAACAAGAGGTAGAGATGTGTACACTGGTGCAACAAAGCAAGGAAACACAGAGACAGGGCACAGGACGCACTGTCATTAAATTCATGACACATCTGAAAGACAAGTACCTCTCCTATCCCTCTATCAATGTTCTCTTAGCAGCCACTGTAGCACAATGGGCATACTAGGGAGAGGTTGTTTTCACTACACTAGCGGTAAAATGCTTCCTTGTGGAAAAAAAGACGGTATCACCTTCAAGGAGTGCACCACTAACCACAGGCAATCTTAGAGTTTACTAGAGCAGAGCCTCAGCTTGCCCTGCTTTCGGGATCCTTTGACCTGGTGTCCCAGTGCCTGGCTTGTGGGACAATTGGTGAGTTTTCAAATAGATTCCTATTGCTTAAAGTGGGAGGAATGAAATGGGGGGATGGGACGTAAAAGAGAGGAAGATTCCTAAAAACGTTATAGCCAGAAACATAGTGCACATGTAGCCATGGACAACTGATTGCCTGTCTAGAAGCTTCATCTTGGATTATGATCCACAATCATTTATGGGGGAAGGACATTTCATTTCACTGATCATCATGCCCATTCCTAGAATTACTTTTTATAAAAAGGCTTGAAGTATGTACAGTTAAATAAGTGATTCATAATAATGTTATAATATATCATTTCTTTAAATTGTTCTTCATTAGTAATTCATGATAGACCTTTTGGTCAGTGCCTAGTTGATCATTCGGTTTGCAAAGTCAATAGAATCAAATCTACCCCAAATACTTTGATGGCACTTGGTTAGGTTACAGTCATTCTTTTGTTTCTGGAATTAATAAATGTCCAAAATGTCTTGGATTCATAGTTGAGGTCAGAATTGAAGAGTCTTTGCAATGTTGGGTGATTAATATCTGTGTAATTAAAATCAAGAGAACTGCACAGTTCCATAACAGCAGTAGCAACAGCATTAAAAACAATCCCTCAAATCGATTTAGGTAAGCGCCCCGCAGAATAACATCTAGCAGACAAATGTACTTATGATAATGTGCATGGTGCAAACAATACATAATCTGCAATTGGCAAGATATACCTAATAGTTACTACCAGGAACCCAAGTAAATTTCCTGAAATTGCTTAATATTTTCCCACAATTTTTCACAGCCTGACAGAGGCTAAGATAAACCTACAGACTGCATGCATTACCACTTCAGTTTGAAGAAGCTGGAGATGTAGTAAGGCTGGCCTACATCATCTAAATGGAAATTCTAAGCAAGGGGACGAAGATTATTTACCTTGGGGTCTTATAGAAGTCACAAAAAAAGAAAAATCTGATTGCTGTTTTTGCGTCACTAGGGGAAACTATCACGTCTTTATCATAGTGGGAATAGGATGGAAAAGCAACCAAAAGGTGCACCACATTCAGACAAAATCTTACTAGGTAGTACCTTTGTGTAAGGGAATAATAAGCAGGTAAGGTTCTATGCTGATAGTTGTCCACTGTTTTTTCCCCTTTCTCACACCGAGATGTTTTCGACATATGCCTCAAATTTATTTCGTCCCTTAGATTGTCATGTGTTGTTATGACCAGAAAATAAATGATCAAAAGTCTTCATATTGTTGTCTCCTCTATTTTTCTAGCTTAAGTGGTCTAAGTTTGGGATATGCCTCTCCTGATCCTGGGGCCTCAAATGACTATGACCACCCGGCTTCTTCTTCCAATGAAACAGGTAAGAAAAATAATATTTAAGTCTAATCAATTCCCCTCCCTTTGGTATACATTCAAGTGTAAGTAAGATATTTCTTTGCTACTTCTCTATAGCAAAAGCTATTTCTAGATATTATTTTATTAAATGCTATCCTCTTCTCATGGCCTCCATATTGTACTGCAGTGACATGCCTTTTGCTAAAATTTTGGTGGTGATAGAATTTCTAAATCTAAAGCAGAGGGTGATCTTAGCTCATGGCTTAGCATTATGGAACTCCCTATAAGGACACTAGTGGCACTTGTACAGTTTTCTTGCTTTTAGGAAAGCACTTGAGACACACTTGCAGTAAACAACAGGGAATAACTAGGACCATCGCCAAGAGTCCCTGGAGCCGTGTGTGGGATATAAATGTGATGATTATGATGTGGTCATGTCAAGTTGGAGTGACCGACCTGGTTCATGTCCACACCAGATGTCATGTTTTTCATATGGTTAAGTGATGCTCAATGGGTCTTCCCATGTTGTGGCGTGCATCTGAAACATTGAACTGAGTAGCTGTAAGCATGAAGAATTGTTCTCACCAGCCGTGTTGTTATTTCTGATGTATTACCCTGACCAGTGAAAGAGCTTTTACTTATATTGATCATTTAACATCAATGCTTGTGACTCATTCGAATAGCTCAGACATATGCAAATTAGGTCAATAAATTAAAAAAATAAGTATCTATCTGTAAAAGGGTTGCTTTTATAAAAAGCAAATGTATTTTTTACTGTGCATGTGATGTATTCAATAAAACAAACTGTTAGGAAAGGAAGTGATCTGTACATCCTATGACTATTTAGTGTCAGCATAAGCTATTCCTGGAGGATGCCAGCTATGCAGTTGTGCCTTTCATGTGTTCTAAATTTCTATCAGAATGCAAAATTACTGCTCAGAAAAATCGTTTTTTTGATTTTGCTCCAAGCAGTTAGTTGATACCAAGTCACATGTAGCATTAGAAAAGTAAGCAGTTAAGGTCTTTCGGATCTCTCTCTTAAATGTGCCAATGCCTCTGATGTTCCAAATTGGCTAAAGTATTTTGTTTCTTTAGGTCAGGTATTGTGTTTACTATTGGCTTAAAGTAGGTTTTTCATCATTTGGCATTACATGTCCAGTCCATAATCCTGAAATGGATATGTTTTTTATTCCAAACGATTGTGATGAGATTCTAGTGAATGTGGAACCCTATTTCCTGAAAACTGGGGTTTATCACAGACAACAAGTGTACTAGGGGATTGTCACCTAATGAACAACGAGAGGGTGTATAATGTCTCTCTAATTTTTCAATGTGCTTGTAGTTCAATGATTAGACTTAACGTGTGTGATACATGGAACGGTCTGGTTTAAATCTTATAATTATTTCGGTACAAAACCAAGGGTAAGCCCATTGTCTGAAGGCTGAGTTTATGGAATCCACCTCAAGAGTGATGAATTACTTTGTTGTCTGTTGTTTGTTGGGTAACAGCGTTATCTTCCAACATACAAGCTTGTGTTGTTTCTGGAACTACAATGGTCATCTCAGGAGCTTGTTTGCATTGGATACACTGCAGAAAACCAATGATGTTATCCAAGTCTATTATTAATGTAATATGTCTTAAGATTGGGCTTTTGTAAGTGTTCAATATGTGTCTTGAGTCCAACTAGACAAGTCTACCAATAGTCAAATGTATTTAAAGGACATATCTTTATGTATTCATCTTGTGTGATCAATCTGCAGACACACATTGTTTTTAGTTTTAACTGGTTTTGTAGCAAAATGCTGTCAATTTGAGCCCTATTGGTATTTTGAATCATAGTAACAGGCATACTGCTGCTGTGCTGATCCTTCATGACAACTACAGTTAAGCGCTGTGCGATGCTTCCTTAGAAGAATAAAATCCAGACATTTGTGTTTGCTTGGCTAATGTTTAGCTCCAGTACCAACTCCCTCTCCAAAGCCAATTTTGGAGTGTATTGCACTTAAAGATTCCCTGCGCCCAAGGCGTTACAGATCATAATCTTCTCTTTCATATGTTCAGCAAAGGACTTCTAGTCCAGTCATTTTCACTATGGTCATTGTGATGTAGTCAGTGAATTGCATAGTTTCAATCACTGTAGCCACTGACCCTTGCAGAGCCTGACTGTTACCTAGCTTTGAAGATTATTTGAAGCAAATTTATTTATTCATGTTCTTTGTAGAATACATGTCACAAGCTCTAGGCATGGTAATACCTTTGCATTAATATATAATTCATAGCGACCTACAAAATGACTAACTGCTGCATGCATGGGGATCTTTTTAGGGCATTCGGTCCTTGCTTGAAATATAGGTGGCTTAGGTGGGGTCCCAGTTAGAGACTGTTCAAACTTTTGTATGCTCACACTGAAAGCCATCTGTTTACTGGTTCATCTATAGCATGTAATTTTGTGCGATGTGTAGTAGCATGGTTACCTTTTACACCTATGCAACTATTGAACCCAGGCTTGGCAATTTCACTAGAAAAGTACCTGGACATAATAGATGCTGGAGGGGATGCGGGCTCCTTGGGGATTTCCAGCACACATGGTGGGACTGCCCAACGATCCAGCCTTTTTGGGAGGAAATTCTGGCGCATATAAAGGATGTGTTGGGCTACCCCATCCCTTCAACTATGGCGAGTGTCCTTCTGGGGCTCCGTGATTCCTCCCTAGAACACCAGTCCCGGGCGGACAAAACTATTATGTGGCTCTGTAGTGGCGCAGCCAAGATCATTCTAGCAGCCGCCTGGAAGACAAAGGAGGCCCCGGCTATCTCCCTTTGGCATTCACGTTAATGGAAGTTACTTAGCCTAGAACGCATGTCTGAAATCTTCAGGGATAATTATAAGAACTTCCAATTCAAATGGGGCCCTTAAGTCCCCTTTCTCCCACGAGGCCTCCCATCGGCTGTCAAGATCACTCTAGCAGCCGCCTGGAAGACAAAGGAGGCCCCGGCTATCTCCCTTTGGCATTCACGTTAATGGAAGTTACTTAGTCTAGAACGCATGTCTGAAATCTTCAGGGATAATTATAAGAACTTCCAATTCAAATAGGGCCCTTTAGTCCCCTTTTTCCCACGAGGCCTCCCATCGGCTGTCTGTCCGTCTTCCATTAAAGCCCTGCATCTGTTCCAACTTTGAGTTGGGATCTATGTCTCACGACACTTCCATTACGTACTTGTCGCCGCCACCATGGTAAGGGTGGGGGGTGGGTTCGGGGGGGGGAAAAATTACTTTATTTTTCTACGTTTTATTTCCCTATTGGGAATTATTTGTTTATGATTTGTTTCCGCATCTGGCACCTTCCAGCGGGAAGGCTTAGGCAAAATGGCCATCACAGGATAAAGATACCGGTCATACTGTTCAGTGCACGTCTTGGTGCCCTTTGCTCTTGCTCTACGCTCCAATTCCACTAGAAGCTGTACCTTACAATTGAGCTCCCCTTGTGCTGGGAGCGGGATATATGTTGGGCAAGGCACTTTCTTTAGTAATTGTATTTACTGTTGGGTCATTCTGTCCCCCTGCAAGGGGTACTGTGGTACTATCTTTGATTGTATGTTCGAGAAAATTCAATAAAAATACCTTTGAAAGAAAAAGCTTTTTAAACTACTTGCATTCTCTCTGAGGGAACCTATGGAATCTCTCAGTACATGGGTCATGGGAGTGTCTTTGGTTTAAGTTTCCAGATTGTGGTTTTCGGAGTTGTTCCAAAAGGTATTTAGGTACTTTACAATGGAGGCATCAGGACTAATCAATCTTGGCACTGATTACTGTAACTGCAATAAAAATCTTGACACAGGTCTAAGAAAGATTTATTTTTTGGTGTACCGTAGCTAAGAGAACGCCCCTTTGAAGCCTGATTTAATTTGGGTGGGCATGCTGATGTTTGAGTATAAAAAAGGGGGTGGTGATGGATGGAGCATCAGAACCAATCAAACAATCGCACCCAGTCAACAGATCTGGGTTTGATCCATCACCGTTCTTTAGCCCACTCTGCCACCCCAGTTCAGACATGGCCATATGCAAATCAGTCTGACGCTGTGCCTCATGGGAACAGTCCAGCCCGAACTGCCAAGCCATGCCTTCCCTGGACCGGAAACAAGCTTCCTAGGACCGGTTCTGGCATTTCAGCCGTCTTCAGCCAGGCTTGCTTGAATCCAGTGGCAAAGTGTGCAAGGGACTCACGTCTGAGCATACCCTGCCAACTTATGGCGAACAAAGCGGTACAAAAGGGGGTGGTGATGGACGGAGCATCAGAACCAATCAAACACTCACACCCAGTCAACAGATCTGGGTTTGATCCATCACCGTTCTTTAGCCCACTCTGCCACCCCAGTTCAGACATGGCCATATGCAAATCAGTCTGACGCTGTGCCTCATGGGAACAGTCCAGCCCGAACTGCCAAGCCATGCCTTCCCTGGACCGGAAAAAGGTTCCTAGGACCGGTTTCTGGCATTTCAGCCGTCTTCAGCCAGGCCTGCTTGAATCCAGGGGCAAAGTGAGCAAGGGACTCACGTCTGAGCATACCCTGCAACCTATGGCGAACAAAGCGGTACAAAAGGGGGTGGTGATGGACGGAGCATCAGAACCAATCAAACACTGACACCCAGTCAACAGATCTGGGTTTGATCCATCACCGTTCTTTAGCCCACTCTGCCACCCCAGTTCAGACATGGCCATATGCAAATCAGTCTGACGCTGTGCCTCATGGGAACAGTCCAGCCCGAACTGCCAAGCCATGCCTTCCCCGGACCGGAAACAAGCTTCCTAGGACCGGTTTCTGCATTTCAGCCGTCTTCAGCCAGGCTGCTTGAATCCAGTGGCAAAGTGAGCAAGGACTCACGTCTGAGCATACCCTGCCAACTTATGGCGAACAAAGCGGTACAAAAGGGGTGGTGATGGACGATGCATGGATGTTTGAGTATGCCTAATGTTTGGACAGTACGCAGCTGATCACGTGGCATTTATCGAAAAGGGCAGGTCACCTATCGCTGATCGAATAGCAAACTGTGGTGAACACTGTAGGTGTCATAAAAGATGGGGAATCAAGTTCAGACTGTTGCTGTAATAAATGAAGTTGCTGCTGCATGAGAAAGGATCTCTCAAAATAGGGTGAAGGGGCTCATTTAAACAGTTGTAAAGAAATGGATCTAAGAGAAAAATGCTGGAGGGAGGATACGATGGAATGAGTGCAAACTTGCTGCTATAATTAAAGAAACATATGACCAAAGCAAGACGTAAAATGAAGGAAAGTGCCCTCAAGTCTCCAGAACCAGTCTCTCGGATTCATTTAGTGTTCTTGCACCACTCATACCAGTGTAAGGTGTCAGAGCACATTACATCACACACACATTGCACAAAGACAATCATAGGTGTAAATGTTACATCACACAGGACTACAAGGTGTAGTGTAGGAGTTAGATGCCATCGATACTAGTAGGCAATATAGTTTAAGAGTCCTTATTCTGGAAAAAGACAAATTTAGAATTTCAAATGTGACACCATTGTTAGGGTTCTCTTTATAGCAAGAGTTTTTTTCTACCCAAATGAACCTTTTGGTAAGATTAGGATAATGAAGGACTGGCCAAAAATCATATAGCTCTAACATATACCTTGAAGTTTACACGCAGCTCTTTGATGACAGTTAATAGCTCACTGTTCTATATTAGGATTTTGACTTACAAAGCACAAGAAACAAAAGGATCTCTCTTACAAAAGCTGTAACCCACTGAACTATTTACATTCCATGCAACTTGTTATCTGCATGGTACATGTTCTTGCAGCAGGCATTTTAACCTTTGCGCTACTTTAGAAAGAGTCAAAACTTCCACTAGACAAACCTCCGTCTCTTCCAGGAAGACGATTAATCAAAGCAGTCATCTTGGACATTTTAATTGATGCCTGAAAATTGCTGGAGGCCAGGAAGGCGGCAACAGGTACTTTGTAGATGATAATATACGTGCAAAAAATGATGCCCCCACCCCCAAGTCAGGCGCCCGGTATCGGTGGCACCGATCACCCCGCCTCTAATGGGGC